>NW_027143746.1:0-49776 GCF_026170545.1 Melanerpes formicivorus
AGGCTAGAAAAAGCAGGACATCATAGCTGTGGGATCTCCTTTTGGGCTCCTGCCTCTGCTGGATGAGAGCCACTGCAGCTGCCCTCCTGCTCCTCAGCCACGTGGCCGCACCTGATCCTTTTCCCTGCTGCCTCCGCACCTCCTCAGAGAAAGACTGGTTTTGTACTACTCTTTTCTGTCCCCCTCCCATCCATTCTTGCTCCTTGCCCTTGGGAACTTTTTTTTCCTCTTATTGTCATATATATATAATTTAAAGAAAAATTCTTCACCTCTCCTCTTCCAAGCTGACTCCAGATTGTTGTTTAGTGGATTTGCTCCTTACCCCTTTTTTTTCCCCTCTCCCTGTTTGGAGGGAGGAGGGGGGGGGAGTGGGGAAGAGATTCTCAGCCTTTTCCCCATTTGAGCTTTTAACTCCCAGTTAAGGCTCAAACCACTACAATTAGGAATAATAATAAAACTTAGCACTAATAATCATGCTAATCATAAAGATCAGAGCTAATATTCCTGCTAACAACAATCAAGGGAGCTAATAATTCTGCTTCTATTGAGAAATATAATGGCTAATAGCCTTAAAAATGGTAACTATAATGGAGCTAATAGTCCTGCTAATAACAACAACTAATAGAGCTTAGAATCCAGCTAACATTGATAAATAGCACGACTAATAATCCAAATATGGCTAACAATTAATAGTAGAGCTAAGAACAATGCTAATCATAACTAATGGAGCTAAAAGCCCTGCAAATGGTTAATAGAGTTAAGAGTCCTGGGAAGAAAAAATCAATATAGCTAATAATCCTGTTAACAATTAATAATAGAGCTAATACAGCAACTAAGAATAAATCATAGAGCTAATAATACTGCTAATAATAATTATTGGAGTTAATAATCCTGCTAATACCTATAAATAATATGGCTAAGGATCTCAACTATGACTATAATTAATAATAGAGCTAATCATACTGATAATAATTAATAGAGCTAATAATCCAGCAAATGCCTATAATTAATGTGGCTAATAATATTAACTATGGAAATAATTAATTATAGACCTAATCATACATTCAATAATTATTAATTGAGCTAATAATCCTGCTAATACCTATAAATATTAGGGCTAATCATCTTAACTATGGCAATAATCAATAAGAGAGCTAATAATCCTCCTAATAATGATTAATATCTCCCAAATTAATATCTCCCAAAGTCCCAGGGAAGAACTTGGACAAAGTCTGACAAATTCCGCCCAAAACCTCCCAAATTCTGCACCAACCCCCCACAGCCTCACCCAAACCTCCCAAATGCTTCTCTAAACCACCCCCCTTCTGGGCAGGATTTCACCAAAGCCTGGTTCAATCCACACACCAAATCCTTACCAAATCCCCACAAAACCTCCCAAATCCTGAGCAAAACCTCCCAATGTCCGATGGAGGAACTTGGACAAAGCCTGGCCCAAACGAGATCAAAACTGCCCAAATCCTTCACCAAACCTCCCCAAAGTCCCAAAGAGGAACTTGGCCAAATCCTGACAAATTCCACCCAAAAGGTCCTCAGTCCTATCAAAAACCCCAACAACCTGACCCAATCATGACAAAATCTCCCCAAAACCTCCCAAATCCACCACAACTTGACCCAAACCTCCCAAATTCTGGGCACGATGTGACCAAACCCTGCTTCAATCCAGAGACCGAATCCTCAGCAAACCCCCCCAAAACCTCCCAAATCCTGACCACAACCTCCCAAAGCACCGGGTAGGAAGTTGTCCAAAGCCTGACCTAATCCCCCCTAAATCTCCTCAATCCTGCACCAACCCCCCAGATCTTGACCAAAACTTCCCAAATCCTTCCCCAAACCTCCCAAAGTCCCAGGGAGGAAGTTGGCCAAATCCAAACCAATTCCCCTCAACACTTCCTCAATCCTGTCCCAACCCCCCACAATCTGACCCAAACCTCTCAAATTCTGGCCAGGATTTGACCATAGCCTGCTTCCATCCACAGACTAAATTCTCACCAAATCCCCACAAACACCTCCCAGATCCTGCCCTAAAACCACCCAAAGTCCTAGGGAAGAACTTCCCAAGTCCTAGCGCAAGCCAGGACAACTCCTGACCAGATCCTGCCCAACAACTTCCAAAGCCTAACACATACCCCCTAAAACCTCCCAAATCCTGCACCAACCCCCCACAACCTGACCAAAACCTCCCAAATCCTGCACCAAGCCCCCACAACCTGACCAAAACCTCCCAAAGTCCCAGGGAAGAACTTGGCCAACTCCTGGCAAGAGCCAGAACAAATCCTGTCCAAATCCTTCCCCAAACCTCCCAAAGTCCCAGGAAGGAAGTTGGCCAAATTCAGACCAAATTACCCCCAACACTTCATCAATCCTATCCCAAACCTCCAACAACCTGACCAAATTCTCCCAACCTCTACCCAAGACCTTCCAAACCAGGCAACAACCTGACCAACGCCTGATAAGTTCCCCCCAACACCTCCCAAATCCTGCACCAACCACCCCACAACCTGACCCAAACCTCCCAAATCCTCAAGAAAACCTCACAAATTCTGGGCATGATGTGACCAAACCCTGTTTCAATCCAGAGATTGAATTCTCAGCTACCCCCCACAAAACGTCCCAAATCCTGAACCAAAACCGCTCCCAGAACCTCCTACATCCTGGACAGAACTTGGCCAAATCCTGGCCTGAAATGAGACCAAAACCTCCCAAATCCTGAACCAAACCTCCAAAGAGGAACTTGGCCAAATCCTGACCAAGTCCCCCCAACACTTCCTCAGTCCTTTCCCAACCCTCCACAACCTGACCACAACCTCCCAGACCCTGGGCACCGAGTCCTCCAAATCCTTCTTCCTAGAGCTGAGAGTCCTGCTAAGGATTACTAAAGCTAATAGCCCTGCTGCTGAGAATGAATGCTGCTAATGATCCTGCTGGGAGGGATCAACACCATGGCTGCAGTGGGGTTGTTGCTGTTGCTGTTGCTGTTGTTGCTGTTGTTATAACAGCAATAACTAAGAGAGCTAAAAGTCCTAATAATAATAACTAATAGAGGTAATAGTACTGGTAATGATTAATATGTTAGCTACAATCAGGCTAATAATGATAAATAACATGGCTAAGAGTCTTACTACTACTAATAATAAAACTAATAATCATGCTAATCATAAAGATCAGAGCTAATATTCCGGCTAATATAAATCAAGGGAGCTAATTATTCTGCTGATACTGAGAAATACTATGGGAAATACAGGGACCCAATCCTGACAAAATCTCCACAAAAATCTCCCAAATCCTGCACCAATCCCCCACAACTTGACCCAAACCTCCCAAATCCTCAACAAAACCTCCCAAATTCTGGGCACGATGTGACCAAACCCTGCTTCAATCCAGAGACCAAATCACAGCAAACCCCCCCAAATCCTCCCAAATCCTGATCAAAACCTCCCAAAGCACCGGGTAGGAAGTTGTCCAAAGCCTGACCTAATCCCCCCCTAAATCTCCTCAATCCTGCACCAACCCCCAAATCTTGACCAAAACTTCCCAAATCCTTCCCCAAACCTCCCAAAGTTCCAGGGAGGAACTTGGCCAAATCCAGACCAATTCCACTCAACACTTCCTCAATCCTTTCCCAACCCCCCCCAACCCGACCCAAACTTCCCAAATCCTGAACAAAACCTCCCAAATCCTTCCCCTAATCTACCAAAGTCCTAGGGACGAACTTGGCCAAGTCCTGGCCCAAGCCAGAACAACTCCTGACCAGATCCTGCCCCCAAACCACCCAATGTTGTGGGGAAAAACTAGGCCAAACCCTAAAATATTCCCTGCAAAGCCTCCTAAATCCTGACCAAAACCTCCCAGTGTCCCAGGAAGGAAGCTGGCCAAATCCTCAACAAATGCACCCCAAACCTTCTCAAATCTGCCCCAACCCCCCAAAACCTCCCAAGCTCTAACCAAGACCTCCCAAACCTGCCCACAACCTGACCAACTCCTGACAAATTCCCCCCAAAACCTCCCAAACCCTGCACCAGCCCCCCACAACCTGACCCAAACCTGCCAAATACCCAGGGAGGAACTTGGTCAAATCCAGGCCGAATTCGCAACAAAACCTACCAAATCCTGCACCAACCCCCCACCAAACCTTCCAAAGACCCAGGTAGGAACTTGGCCAAATAACAATTAATAGAGCTAATAATCCTGCCAATAGCTATAAATTATATGGCTAACAATCTTAACTATGGCAATAACTAATCATAGAGCTTATCGTCCTATTACGACTAATAACTAATAGTGCTAATAATACCAATTATAATTAATGGAGCTAATAATTCTGCTAACAGTAATATATAGAGCTAATAATCCTGCTAATAGTGATAAATAATATGGCTAAAGTCTTAATACTACTACTAACAATAATACTACTAATACTAACAGAACTAAAAGTCCTCCTAATAATAACTAATAGAGATAACATTCCTGCTGGGGATTAATACTAGAGCTATTATCAGGCTAAGAATGAGAAACAATATGGCTAAGAGTCTGACAAATAATAATAAGTAATGGAGTTAATATTCCTGCTAACACTGATAAATACTATGGCTAATAATCTGACTTATGGTAACAGTTAATAACAGACCTAATAACACCACTGATGCTAATGTTTAATAGAGCTAAGAATCCTGCTAACATTGATGAATAATATGGCTAAGCATCTTAATAATGGAAAGAATTCATAATAGAGCTAAGAATTCCATGAATATTGAGTAATGGTGCTAATAGCCCTGTGAATAATTAATAACAGAGCTAATACTCCTCTTAACAACTAATAACACAGCAAGTAGTAATACTAATACTTTAAAGAGATAATAATAATTAATGCACCTAATAGTCCTGCTAATACTGATAAATAATGTGCCTAATAGTCTAAATAAGAATAATAAATAATAGAGCTAAAAGACTTCCTAATAATAACTAAGAGAGATAATTACTAATAGAGCTAGCAGTCCTGCTAGGGATTAATTATAGAGCTATAGTCCTAATAATGGTGACAATTAAGAACAGAGATGGTAGTAGCTACAGAAAACAATTGACAGAGTTAATAACCCAGCTGATAAAAATAGATAATGTGGCCAATAATCCTGCTAATAATGATAAACAATGTGGCTAACAGTTACAGTCTCAGTAGTAGGAGTAATATTTAATAATAATAATAATAATAATAATAATAATAATAATAATAATAATAATAATAATAATAATAATAATAATAACAACAACAATAATAATGCAGATAACAGCGATGTTAATGACAATAGGGCTAATTCTGCTAATAATTAATATCAAGGGATTCCCCTAAAGACCCAGAGGACCTCACAGCCACCAAGAGCTGTCTCCAGACCAAGCCCAGGCCAAACCCTTCCCAAAACCTCCCAAAGTCCTAGGGAGGACTCGGCCAAAGCAGAACAAATCTTCCCCAAACCTCCCAAATCCTCAGCTGAACCTCACCAAATCCTGACCAAAACTCCCAAAACCTTCTGAACCCTTCCCCAGTCCCCCAGAACCAGACCTGAACCTCCCAACCTCTAACCAAGATCTCCCAAACCTGCCCACAACCTGACCAACTCCTGACAAATTCCACCCACAACCTCCCAAATCCTGCACCAACCCCCCACAACCTGACCCACACCTCCCAAATCCTCAACAAAACCTCCCAATGTCCTAGGGAGGAACTTGGCCAAAGCCTGACAAATTTCTCCCAAGGCCTCCTAAATCCTGACCAGAACCTCCAAATGTCCCAGGGAGGAGGCTGGCCAAATCCAGAGCACACCCACCCCAAACCTTCTCATACCTCTCCCAACCCCCCAAAACCTCCCAACCTCTAACCAAGTCCTCCCAAACCTGCCCACAACTTCACCAACTCCTGACAAATTGCCCCCAAATCCTCCCAAATCCTGAACAAAACCTCACAAGGTCTTAGGGAGGAACTTGCCCAAATCCTGGCCCAAGACAGAACAAATCCTGAGCAAAAAAAACCCTTCCCCAAACCTCCCATAGTCCTAGGGAGGAACTTGTCCATAGCCAGACAAATTTCCCCCAAAACTTCCTCAATCCTGCACCAACCCCCAACAACCTGACCAAAACCTCCCAAGCTCTAACCAGGACCTCCCAAATTTGGACACAACCTGACCCAAACCTGCCAAATCCCCCCCAAACCTCCTCAATCCTTTCACAACCCCCCAAGACCTAACCAAAGCCTCTCAACCTCTAACCAAGACCTCCCAAACCTGCCCACAACCTAACCAAATCCAGACAAATGCCCCCAAAAAGCTTACAAATCCTGCACCAACCTGTCAAAACCTGACCAAAACCTCCCAAATCCTTACCCTATCCTCCCAAAAACCCAGAGAGGAAATTGGTCAAATCCACACCAAATTCCCTAAAAAACCTCCCAAATCCTGCACCAACCCCCCACAACCTCACCCAAACCTCCCAAATCCTTCCCTAAGCCCCCCAAATTCTGGGCAGGATGTGACCAAACCCTGCTTCAATCCAGAGACTAAATCCCCACCAAAACTCCCAAATGCTGCCCAAAACCACCCAAAGTCCAAGGGAGGAACCTGGACAATTCCTCACCAAAACCCCCAAAACTTGCAGAATCCTTCCCCAACCCCCCACAACCTCTCCCAAACCTCCCAAACTCCTAGGGAAGAACTTGGACAAGTCCTGGTCCAAGCCAGAACAAATCCTGTCCAAATCCTTCCCCAAACTTCCCAAAGTCCCAGGAGGAAGATGGCCAAATCCAGACCAAATCCCCCAAGACTTGCTGAATCCTTCACCAACCCCCCACAGCATAACCCAAACCTCACAAATCCTGAACAAAACCTCCCAATGCTCAAGGGAGGAACTTGGCCAAATCCTTACAAATTCCCGCCAAAACCTCCCAGATCCTGCTCCAACCCCCCACAACCTGACCCAAACCTCCCAAGCTCTAACCAAGTTCCCCCAAACCTGGCCACAACCTGACCAAATCCTGACTAATTGCCCACAAAAACCTCCCAAATCCTGCTCCAACCCCCCAAAACCTGACCAAAACCTCCCAAATCCTCAACAAAACCTCCCAGCATCCTAGAGTAGAACTTGGCCAAGTCCTGGCTCAATCCAGAACAACTCCTCACCAAATACTGCCCCAAAACTCCCAAAGTCCAAAACAAGGAAATTGACCAAATCCTGACAAATTCCCCCCAAAACTTCCTCAATCCTGCATCAACCCCCCACAACCTGACCCAAACCTCACAAAGCGCCAGGGTTGGCCAAGTTCAGACCAAATCCCCAAAGTCTTACTGAATCCTTCCCCAACCCCACACAACATGACCCAAAACCTCCCAAATTCTGGCCAGGATTTGACCAAACCCTGCTTCAATCCAGCAACAAATCCTCACAACACTTCCCAAATCCTGCACAAAACCTCCCAGATCCAGGACAGAACTTGCCCAAATCCTGGTCCAAACAAGACCAAAACCTGCCAAATCCTTCCCCAAAACCTCCCAACCTCTAACCAAGACCTCCCAAACCTGCCCACAACCTGACCAAATCCTGACAAATACCCCCCAAAACCTCCCAAATCCTGCACCAACCCCCCACAACCTGACCAAAACCTCCCAAATCCTTACCCAAACCTCCCAAAGTCCCAGGGAGGAAGTTGGCCAAATTCAAACCAATTCCCCTCAACACTACATCAATCCTTTCCCAACCCCACCCATCTGACCCAAGCTTCCCAAATCCTGAACAAAATCTCCCAAATCCTTCCCCTAATCTACCAAAGTCCTAGAGAAGAACTTGGCCAATTCCTGGCCCAAGCCAGAACAACTCCTGACCAAATCCTGCCCAAAACCTCCCAAAGTTGCAGGGAGGAATTTGGTCAACTCCTGACCAAATTCCCCCCAACACTTCCTCAATCCTCTCCCAACCCCCCACAACCTGACCCAAAACTCTCAAATTCTGGCCAGGATTTGACCACAGCCTGCTTCCATACAGAGATCAAATTCTCACCAAATCCCCACAAACACCTCCCAGATCTTGACCCAAAACCTCCCAAAGTCCAAGGGAACAACATCCCAAGTCCTAGTGCAAGCCAGAACAACTCCTGACCAGATCCTTCCCAACAACTCCCAAAGCCTAACAAATACCCCCTAAAACCTCCTAATCCTGCACCAACCCCCCACAACCTGACCAAACCTCCCAAATCCTACCCAAAACCCCCTCAATCCTCTCCCAACCACACACAACCTGACCCAACCCTCCCAAGCTCTAACCAAGACCTCCCAAACCTGGGCACAACCTGACCAAATCCTGACACAAAATCTCCCAAATCCTTCCCCTAACCTCCCATAGTCCTAGGAAGGAACTCGGCCAGGTCCTGGCCCAAAACCTCCCAAAGTCCTAGGGAAGAGCTTGGCCAAAGCCTGACAAATTCCCCCCAAAACTTTCTCAATCCTGTCCTAACTCCCCACAACCTGACCCAAACCTCTCAAGCTCTAACCAAGACCTCCCAAACCTGCCCACAACCTGCCCAACTCCTGACAAATTCCCCCCAAATCCTCCCAAATCCTGAACAACACCTCTCAGATCCAGGACACAACTTGGCCAAATCCTGCTCCAAGTCAGACCAAAGGCTCCCAAATCCTTCCCCCAAATCTCCCGAATTCCGAGGGAAGAACTTGGCCAAAGCCTGACAAATTCCCCCCAATACTTCCTCAATCCTTTCCCAACCGCCCAAAACCTGACCCACAACTCCAACCCCTAACAAAGACCTCCCCAAACCAGGCACACCCTGAACAAATCCTGAAAAATTCCCCCCAAAACCTCCCTAATCCTGCACCAAGCCCCCACCAGCCTGACCCAAACATCCCAAATCCTCAATAAAACTGCCCAAATCTTTCCCTAAAACTTCCAAATTTTGGGCAGGATGTGACCAAACCTTGCTACAATCCAGAGACCAAATCCTTACCAAATCCCGACAATACCTCCAATTCTGCCCCAAACAGACCAATATCCTAGGGAGGAACTTGGCTAAAGCCTGACAAATTTCCCCCAAAACATACCAAATCCTGGACAGAACTTGGCCAAATCCTGGCCCAAACGAGACCAAAACCTCCCAAATCCTTCCAAAACTCCAGATCCTAAGCACAGCCTCCCCAGTCCTCAGCTCCACTTGGCCAAAACCTGCCCCAACCCACACCAAAACCTCCCAAAGCCTCCTGACTCCTGCCCCAAACCTCCCAAAGTCCCAGGGAGGAACTTGGCCAAAGCCTGACCAATTCCCCCCAACACTTCCTCAATCCTTTCCCAACCCTCCACAACCTGACCACAACCTCCCAGATCCTGGCCACGGAGTCCTCCAAATCCTTCTTCCTAGAGCTGAGAGTCCTGCTAAGGATTACTAAAGCTAATAGCCCTGCTGCTGAGAATGAATGCTGCTAATGATCCTGCTGGGAGGCATCAACACCATGGCAGCAGTGGGGTTGGTGGTGGTGGTGTTGTTGTTATTATTATTATTATTATTATTATTATTATTATTATTATTATTATTAAGAGCTAAAAGTCCTCCTAATAATTACTAATAGAGCTAAGAATCCTGCTAATATTAAGTAATGGCACTAACAATCCTGCCTATAATTAATAAGAGAGCTAACAGTCCTGCTACCAATACTTAGATGAGCTAATAATCCTCTTAATTACTAATAAAAGACCTAATAGTCCTGCTAAGAATAATTAATACAGCTAATCATACTGCTAATACTGATAAATAATATGGCTAATAATCTAAGTAATGTTACTAATTAACAATAGAGCTTATAGTCCTGCTAAGAATGATAAATAATATGGCTAATAGTCTAAATAATTATAACAGCAATAACTAATACAGCTAAAAGTCCTCCTAATAATAACTAACAGAGCTAATAGTACTGGTATTGAGTAATACTGGAGCTACAATCAGGCTAATAATGATAAATAACATGGCTAAGAGTCTTACTACTACTAATAATAAAACTTAGCACTAATAATCATACTATTCATAAAGAACAGAGCTAATATTCCTGCTAATAACTATTAAGGGAGCTAATAATCCTGCTTATATTGATAAACACGATGGCTAATAGCCTTAATAATGGTAATAATAATGGAGCTAATAGTCCTGCAAATAATAATCAATAGAGCTAATAATCCTGCTAATACTGATAAATAATATGGCTAATAATCTAAATAATGTTAATAATTAACAATAGATCTTATAGTCCTGCTAATAATGATAAATAATATGGCTAATAGTCTAAATAACTATAACAGCAATAAGTGATAGAGCTAAAAGTCCTGCTAATGGTTAATAGAGTTAAGAGTCCTGGGAATAAAAATAAATATAGTTAATAATCCTGTTAACAATTAATAATAGAGTTAATACAGCAGCTAAGAAGGAATCATAGAGCTAATAATAGTGCTTATAACAATTAATGGAGTTAATAATCCTGCTAATACCTATAAATAATATGGCTAAGGATTCCAACTATGACTATAATTAATAATAGAGCTAATCATACTGATAATAATTAATAGAGCTAATAATCCGGCAAATACCTATAAATAATGTCGCTAATAATATTAACTATGGAATAATTAATAATAGACCTAATAATACAGCTAATAACAATTAATTGAGCTAATAATCCTGCTAATATCTGTAAATATTATGGCTAATAATCTTAACTATGGCAATAATTAATGAGAGCTAATAATCCTCCTGATAATGATTAATATCTCCCAAATTAATAGCTCCCAAAGTTCCAGGGAAGAACTTGGACAAAGCCTGGAAAATTTCCCCCAAAACCTCCCAAATCCTGCACCAATCCCCCACAACCTCACCCAAACCTCCCAAATCCTTCCCTAAACCTCCCAAATTTTGGACAGAATTGGTTCAATCCAGCGACTCTCCAAATCTCACAACCACCTCCCAAAGTCCCAGGGAAGAACTTCACAAAGTCTTGGCCCAAGCCAGAACAAATCCTGGCAAATCCTGCCCCAACCCTCCCAAAGTCCCAAAGAGGAAGTTGGCCAAAGCCTGTCCAAATCCCAACGAAACATCCCAAATCCTGCCCAAACCTCCCAATGTCCTATGGAGGAACTTGGAAAAGCCTGACAAATTCCCCCCAAACCTACCAAATGCTGTACAGAACTTGGCCAAATCCTGGCCCAAATGAGATCAAAACTGCCCAAATCCTTCACCAAACCTCCCAAAGTCCCAAAGAGGAACTTGGCCAAATCCTGACAAATTCCACCCAAAAGGTCCTCAATCCTATCAAAAACCCCAACAACCTGACCCAATCCTGACAAAATCTCCCCAAAACCTCCCACATCCTGCACAAATCCCGTACAACTTGATCCGAACCACCCAAAACCAGAACAAAACCTCCCAAATTCTAAGCATGATGTGACCAAACCCTGCTTCAAACCAGAGATTAAATCTTTACCAAATCCCCGCCAAAACCACCCAAATCCTAACCAAAACCTGCCAAAGTCCAAGAGAGGAACCTGGACAATTCCTCACCAAAACCCCCAAAACTTGCAGAATCCTTCCCCAACCACCCACAACCTATCCCAAAACTCCCAAACTCCTAGGGAAGAACTTGGACGAGTCCAGGCCCAAGCTAGGACAAATCCTGCCCAAAAACCTGCCCAAAACCTACCAAAGTCCCAGGGAGGAAGTTGGCCAAATCCAGACCAAATCCCCCAAGACATGCTCCTTCCCCCACCCCCCCACAGCATGACCCAAAACCTCCTAGATCCAGCACAGAACTTGGCCAAATTCTGCCGAAACCAGACCAAAACCTCCCAAATCCTTCCCCAAAACCTCCAAACCTCTAACCAAGACCTCCGAAGCCAGGGCACAACCTGACCAACGGCCTGAAAAATTCCCCCCAAAACCTCCCAAACCCTGCACCAACCCCCCACAGCCAGACCCAAACCTCCCAAATCCAGAACAAAAACACCCAAAGTTGTAGGGAAAAATTTGGCCAAAGACCAACCAATTTCCCCCAAAGCCTCCTAAATCTTGACCAAAACCTCCCAATGTCCCAGGGAGGACGCTGGACAAATCCTGAAAAAATCCAAACCAAACCTTCTCACACCTGTCCCAAGCCCCCAAAACCTCCCAACCTCTAACCAAGACCTCCCAGACCTGCCCACAACCTGACCAACTCCTGACAAATTCCCCCCAAAACCTCCCAAAATCCTTCCCCTAACCTCCCAAAGTCCCAGGGAAGAACTTGGCCAAATCCTGACAAATTCTCCCCAAAAAACCTCCCAAATCCTGTACCAACCCCCCACAACCTGACCCAAACCTCCCAATGTCCCTGGAAGGAACTTGGTCAAATAAAAATTAATAGACCTGATAATCCTGCTAATTCTAATTAGTAGAGCTAATAATCCTGCTAATAGTTATAAATTACATGGCTAATAATCTTAACTCTGACAATACCTAATAATAGAGCATATCATCCTATTACTACTAATAACTAATAGTGCTAATAATACCAATTATAATTAATGGAGCTAATAATTCTGCTAACAGTAATAAATAGAGTTAATAATCCTAATAGTGCTAATAGTGATAAATAATATGGCTAAAGTCTTAATACTACTACTAATAACTAACAGAGCTAAAAGTCCTCCTAATAATAACTAATAGAGCTAACATTCCTGCTGGGGATGAATACTAGAGCTATAATCAGGCTAAGAATGAGAAACAATATGGCTAAGAGTCTGAGAAATAAGAAGAAGAACAAAGAATTAGAGCTAATATTCCAGCTAATAATAAGTAATGGAGTTTATGTTCCTGCTAATACTGATAAATATTATGGCTAATAATCTGACTTATGGTAACAGTTAATAACAGACCTAATAACACCACTGATGCTAATGTTTAAAAGAGCTAAGAATCCTGCTAACATGGATGAATAATATGGCTAAGCATCTTAATAATGGAAATAATTAATAATAGAGATAAGAATCCCATTAATATTGAGTAATGGTGCTAATAACACTGTTAATAATTAATGACAGAGCTAATACTCCTCTTAACAACTAATAACACAGCAAGTAGTAATACTAATACTTAAAAGAGATAATAATAATTAATGCACCTAACAGTCCTGCTAATACTGATAAATAATGTGCCTAATAGACTTAATAAGATAAGAAATAATAGAGCTAAAAGACTTCCTAATAATAACTAAGAGAGATAATTACTAATAGAGCTAACAGTCCTGCTAGGGATTAATTGTAGAGCTGTAGTCCTAATAGTGGTAATAATTAAGAACAGAGCTGGTAGTAGCTACAGAAAACAATTGACAGAGCTAATAACCCTGCTGATGAAAACAGATAATGTGGCCAATAATCCTGCTAATAATGATAAACAATGTGGCTAACAGTTATAGTCTCAGTAGTAATAGTTAATAATAATAATAATAATAATAATAATAATAATAATAATAATAATAATAATAATAAAGCAGCTAATAGTGATGTTAATGACAATAGGGCTAATAACTCTGCTAATATTTAGTATCAGGGGATTCCCCCAGAGGACCTCACAGCCACCCAGAGCTGTCTCCAGACCAAGCCCTGGCCAAACCCTTCCCAGAACCTCCCAAAGTCCCAGGGAGAAACTTGGCCAAAGCAGAACAAATCTTATCCACGAACCTCCCAAATCCTCAGCTGAACCTCACCAAATCCTGACCAAAACCCCCAAAATCTCCTGAACCCTTCCCTAGTCCCCCACAACCTGACCCAAACCTCCCAACCTCTAACCAAGACCACCCAAACCTGGGCACAACCTGACCAATTCCTGACAAATTCCCCTCAAAACCTCCCAAATCCTGCACCAACCCTCCACAACCTGAAACAAACCTCCCAAATCCTCAACAAAACCTCCCAAATTCTGGGCAGGATTTGACCAAAGCTGCTTCAATCCAGAGACCAAATCCTGCACCAAATCCTCACAAAACTTCCCAAAACCTTTCCAAAACCTCCCAGATCCAGAACAGAACTTGGCCATATCCTGGTCCAAACCTGACCAAAATCTCCCAAATCCTTTCCCAAAACCTCCCAAAGTCCTAGGGAAGAACATGGCCAAAGTCTGACAAATTCCCCCCAAACCTTCCTCAATCCTGTCCCAACCCTCCAAAACCTCCCAAGCTCTAACCAAGACCTCACAAACCTGCCCACAACCTGACCAATTCCTGACAAATTCCCCTCAAAACCTCCCAAATCCTGCACCTACCCCCCACAACCTGACCAAAACCTCCCAAATCCTCAACAAAACCTCCCAAAGTCCCAGGGAAGAACTTGGCCAAGTCCTGGCTCAAGCCAGAACAACTCCTCACCAAATTCTGCCCAAAACCTCCCAAAGTCCCAATGAGGAAATGGACCAAATCCTGACAAATTCCCCCCAAAACTTCCTCAATCCTGCACCAACTCCCCAAAACCTGACCAAAACCTCAGAACTCCTTACCCAATCCTCCCAAAAACCCAGGGAGGAACTTGGTCAAATCCAGGCCAAATTCCCCCAAAAAATCTCCCACATCCTGCACCAACCCCACACAACCTGAACCAAACCTCCCAATTCCTTTCCTAAACCCTGGACAGGATGTGACCAAACCCTACTTCAATCCAGATATTAAATCTTTACCAAATCCCCACCAAACCTCCCAAATCCTGCACAAAACCTCCCAAAGTCCCAGGGAGGAACATGGACAATTCCTCACCAAAACCTCCCAAAACCTCCTCAAGCCTTTCCCAACCTCCCAGCCCCTCACCAAAAGCATCAAACACTTCCCAAAGCCTCAGCACAACTTGCCCAAGTCCTGGCCCAAGCCTGACCACAGCCTGCTCAAAACCTCTCAAATCCTCACCTCAGCCTCACCTAATCCTGACCCAAGCCAGACCCAAACCTCCCAAATCCTTCTCAAACCCTTCCCAAAACCTCCCAAAGTTCTAGGGAGGAACTTGGCCAAAGCCTGGCCCAATGCAGAGCAAATCTTGCCCCAAACCTCCCAAATCCTCAGCTGAACCTCATGAAATGCTGACCAAAACTCCCAAAACCTTCTGAACCCTTCCCCAGTCCCCCAGAATTTGAACCGAACCTCCCAACCTCTAACCAAGATCTCCCAAACCTGGCCACAACCTGACCACATCGTGACAAATTCCACCCAAAACCTCCCAAATCCTGCACCAACCCCCCACGACCTGACCCAAACCTCCCAAATCCTCAACAAAACCTCCCAATGTCCTAGGGAGGAACTTGGCCAAAGCCTGACAAATTTCTCCCAAGGCCTCCTAAATCCTGAACAAAACCTCCCAATGTCCCAGGGAGTAAGCTGGCCAAATCCAGATCAAACCCACCCCAAACCTTCTCATACCTCTCCCAACCCCCCAAAACCTCCCAACCTCTAACCAAGTCCTCCCAAACCTGGGCACCACCTGACCAATTCCTGACAATTCCCCTCAAAACCTCCCAAGTCCTGCACCAACCCCCCACAACCTAACCCAAACCTCCCAAATCCTCAACAAAACCTCCCAAAGTCCCAGCAAAGAACTTGGCCAAAGCCTGCTTCAATCCAGCAACAAATCCTCACAACACTTCCCAAATCCTGCGCAAAACCTCCCAGATCCAGGACAGAACTTGGCCAAATCCTGGTCCAAACCAGACCAAAACCTCCCAAATCCTTCCCCAAAACCACCCAACATCTAACCAAGCCCTCCCAAATCTGGGCACAACCTGACCAACTCCTGAAAAATACCCCCCAAAACCTCCCAAACCCTGCACCAACCCCCCACAACCTGACCAAAACCTCCCAAATCCTTACCCAATCCTCCCAAATACCCAGGGAGGAACTTGGTCAAATCCAGCCCAAATTCCCTCCAAAAACCTCCCAAATCCTGCACCAACCCCCCTTAACCTGACCCAAACCTTCCAAAGTCCCAGGGAGGAACTTGGCCAAATAATAATTAATAGTGCTAATAATCCTGCTAATCCCTATAAATAATCTGGCTAATAATCTTAACTATGGCAATAATTAATACTAGAGCCAATAATACTGCAAATATTAATAGATCTAAAAATCCTGCTAATACCTATAAATAATGTGGTGAATAATCTTAACTATGACACTCATTAAGAATAGAACTAATAATACTGCTAATTCTAATTAGTAGAGCTAAGAATCCTGCTAATAGTTATAAATTATATGGCTAATAATCACAACTATGGCAATAACCAATAATAGATCTTATCATCCTATTACTACTAAGACCTAATAGTGCTAAGAGTAGGAATTATAATTAATGGAGCTAATAATTCTGCTAACAGCAATTCATGGAGCTAATAATCCTGCTAATAGTGATAAATAATATGGCTAAGAGTCTTCATACTACTACTAATAATACTAATACTAACAACTAAGAGAGCTAAAAGTCCTCCTAATAATAACTAATAGAGCTAACATTCCTGCTGGGGATTAATACTAGAGCTAGAATCAGGCTAAGAAAAACAATATGGATAAGAGTCTGAGAAATATTAATAAGAACAAAGACTAGTTAATAACAGACCTAATAACATCACTAATGCTAATGTTTAAAAGAGCTAAGAATCCTGCTAACATTGATGAATAATATGGCTAAGCATCTTAATAATGGAAATAATTCATAACAGAGCTAAGAATCCTACTAACATTGAGTAATGGTGCTAATAGCTAATAGTAATATTAATGGTAATACTTTAAAGAGCTAATAATAATTAAAGCAACTCAAGTTCCTCCTAATACTGATAAATAATGTGGCTAACAATCTTAATAAGAATAAGAAATAATAGAGCTAAAAGGCTTCCAAATAATCACCAATACAGCTAATAACTAATAGAGCTAATAGTCCTGCTAGGGATTAATTATAGAGCTATAGTCCTAAAAGTGGTAATTAATAATAGAGGTGGTAGTCCTGTTGAAAGTAACTGATAGAGCTAATAGCCTGCTAATAATGATAAATAATGAGGCCAATAATCCTACTAGTAATGATAAACAATGTGGCTAATAGTGATAGTAATAATAACAACAACAACAACAAAGCAGCTAATTGTGCTGCTAATAACCATAGGGCTAATAATCCTGCTAATAAGAAACATCAGGGGATCCCCACAGAGGACCTCACAGCCTCCCAGAGCTGTCTCCTGACCAAGCCCTGACCAAAACATTGCAAATATTGAGCAGAACCTGACCCAAGCCAGACCAAAACCTCCCAAATCCTTCCCAAACCCTTCCCAAAGTCCCAGGGAAGAACTTGGCCAAATCCTGACCAATTCCCCCCAACACTTCCTCAATCCTGCCCCAACCCCCCACAACCTCACCAAAACCTCCCAAATCCTCAGCTCAACCTCACCAAACCCTCACCCAATCCACACCAAAACCTCCCAAAACCTCCTCAAGCCTTTCCCAACCTCCCAGCCCCTCACCAAAAGCATCAAACACTTCCCAAAGCCTCAGCACAACTTGCCCAAGTCCTGGCCCAAGCCTGACCACAGCCTGCTCAAAACCTCCCAAATCCTCACCTCAGCCTCACCTAATCCTGACCCAAGCCAGACCCAAACCTCCCAAATCCTTCTCAAACCCTTCCCAAAACCTCCCAAAGTCCTAGGGAGGAACCTGGCCAAAGCCTGGCCCAATGCAGAGCAAATCTTGCCCCAAACCTCCCAAATCCTCAGCTGAACCTCACCAAATCCTGACCAAAACTCCCAAAACCTTCTGAACCCTTCCCCAGTCCCCCAGAACCTGAACCAAACCTCCCAACCTCTAACCAAGACCTTCCAAACCTGGGCACAACCTGACCAACAAATAATATTAACTATGGAAATAATTAATTATAGACCTCATACTACAGCTAATAATAATTAATTGAGCTAATAATCCTGCTAATACCGATAAATATTATGGCTAATAATCTTAACTATGGCAATAATTAATAAGAGAGCTAATAATCCTCCTAATAATAATTAATATCTCCCAAATTAATATCTCCCAAAGTCCCAGGGAAGTACTTGGACAAAGCCTGACAAATTCCCCCCAAAACCTCCTAAATCCTGAACAAAACCTCCGAAGTCCTAAAGAGGAACTTGGCCAAATGCTGACAAATTCCCCCAAAACCTCCTGTGTTAGGTTAATGCCCATTCTGGGAACAAAAAACCAAAGCAGGGTGGAGGGCTTGAGGGGACTTTGCCCTCCCTGCAGGGCGTTGCCCCCCGGGAAGCTGAGTCTGTTCCACTCCCCCCTCCCTGCCCAGCTAGGCTAGAAAAAGCAGGACATCGTAGCTGTTGGCTCTCCTTTTGGCTCCTGCCTCTGCTGGATGAGAGCCACTGCAGCTGCCCTCCTGCTCCTCTGCCACGTGGTCACACCTGATCCTGCTCCCTGCTGCCTCCTCCTAATTATCCTAGTCATAGTAACTAATGGAGCTAATTATCATGCTAATACCTTTAACTAAGGTGTTTAATAATCATAAATATGGCAATAATTAATAAGAGAGTTAATAGCACTGCAAGTAATAATTAACAGAGCTAATAATCCTGCTAATACCTACAAATAATGTGGCTAATAATCTTAAAATATGACAATAATAATAGAGCTAATAATACTGGTAATAATTATTAATGGAGCTAATAATTGTGCAAATACTGATAGCTAAGAAGGCTAATAATCTGAACTGTGGCAATAACTAACAATAGAGCTAATAATCCTAATAATGATTAATAGAGCTAATAATACCACTAACATGTCTAGTAACCTTAATTATGCTCATAATTAATAATAGCGGATATAGACCTATTACTAGTAATAACTGATAGTGCTAATAATTGTAATTATAATCACTGGAGCTAATAGTTCTGATATCAGCAATTAACAGAGTTAATAATCCTGCTAATAGTAATAAATAATATGGCTAAAGTCTTAATACTACTACTAGTAATAATACTACTAATACCTAACAGAGCTAAAAGTCCTCCTAATAATACCTAATAGAGCTAACATTCCTGCTGGGGATTAATACTAGAGCTAGAATCAGGCTAAGAATGAGAAACAATATGGCTAGGAGTCTGAGAAATAAGAAGAAGAACAAAGAATTAGAGCTAATATTCCAGCTAAGACTAAGTAATGGAGTTAAGGTTCCTGCTAATACTGATAAATACTATGGCTAATCATCTGACTTATGGTAATAGTTAATAACAGACCTAATAACACCACCAATGCTAATGTTTAAAAGAGCTAAGAATCCTGCTAACATTGATGAATAATATGGCTAAGCATCTTAATAATGGTAAGAATTAATAATAGAGCTAAGAATCCTAATAACATTGAGTAATGGGGCTAATAACCCTGTGAATAATTAATAACAGAGCTAATACTCCTCTTAACAACTAATTACACAGTGAACAGTAATACTAATACTTAGAAGAGCTAATAATAATTAATGCACCTAATAGTCCTGCTAATACTGATAAATAATATGCCTAATAGTCTTAATAAGATAATAAATAATAGAGCTAAAAGACTTCCTAATAATAACTAAGAGAGATAATTACTAATAGAGCTAACAGTCCTGCTAGGGGTTAATTATAGAGCTATACTCCTAATAGTGGTAATAATTAAGAACAGAGCTGGAAGTAGCTAAGGAAAACAATTGACAGAGCTAATAACCCAGCTGATAAAAATAGATAATGTGGCCAATAATCCTGCTAATAATGATAAACAATGTGGCTAACAGTTATAGTCTCAGTAGCAGGAGTAATATTTAATAATGATAATGATAATGATAATGATAATGATAATGATAATGATAATGATAATGATAATAATAAAACAGATAACAGCGATGTTAATGACAATAGGGCTAATAATTCTGCTAATAATTAATATCAGGGGATTCCCCCAGAGCACCTCACAGCCACCCAGAGCTGTCTCCAGACCAAGCCCTGGCCAAACCCTTCCCAATACCTCCTTAAGTCCTAGGGAGGGCTCAGCCAAAGCAGGACAAATCTTACCCCAAACCTCCCAAATCCTCAGCTGAAACTCACCAAATCCTGACCAAAACTCCCAAAACCTCCTGAAACCTTCCCCAGTCCCCCAGAACCTGACCCGAACCTCCCAACCCCTAACCAAGACCTCCCAAACCTGGCCACAACCTGACCAATTCCTGACAAATTCCCCCCAAAACCTCCTCAATCCTGCACCAATCCCCCACAACCTGACCAAAATCTCCCAAATCCTTCCCCTGACCTACCAAAGTCCTAGGGACAAACTTGACCAAATCCAGGCCAAATTCCCCCCAAAACCTCCCAAATCCTGCACCAACCCCCACAACCTGACCCAAACCTTCCGAAGTCCCAGGGACGAAATTGACCAAATAATAATTAATAGAGCTAATAATCCTGCTAATCCCTATAAATAATATGGCTAATAATCTTAATTATGAGTATAATTACTAATAGAGCTAATTAACCTTGTCATAATAATTAAAGGAGCTAATAATCTGGCTAATAATCTTAACTATGGCAATAATTAATAAGAGAGCTAATAATACTGCTAATAATTATTAATAGATCTAAAACTCCTGCTAATACCTATAAATAATGTAGTGAATAATCTTAACCATGGCACTCATTAATAATAGAGCTAATAATACTGCTAATTCTAATTAGTAGAGCTAATAATCCTGATAATAGCTATAAAATATATGGCTAATAATCATAACTATGGCAATAACTAATAATAGAGCTCATCATCGTATTACTACTAATGCCTAATATTGCTAAGAGTAGGAATTATAATTAATGGAGCTAATAATTCTGCTAACAGCAATTCATGGAGCTAATAAACCTGCTAATAATGATAAATAATATGGCTAAGAGTCTTAATACTACTACTACTAATTATAATACTAATAACTAAGAGAGCTAAAAGTCCTCCTAATAATAACTAATAGAGCTAACATTCCTGCTGGGGATTAATACTAGAGCTAGAATCAGGCTAAGAAAAACAATATTGCTAAGAGTCTGACAAATATTAATAAGAACAAAGAATAGTTAATAATAGACCTAATAACACCACTGATAGTAATGTTTAAAAGAGTTAAGAATCCTGCTAACATTTTTAGTAATGGTGCTAATAATCCTGTTAATAATTAATAACAGAGCTAATACTCCTCTTAATAACTAATACTACAGCTAATAGTAATACTAATAGTAATACTTTAAAGAGCTAATAATAATTAAAGCAACTCAAATTCCTACTAATACTGATAAATAATGTGGCTAACAATCTTAATAAGAATAATAAATAGTATAGCTAAAAGCATTCTAAATAATAACCAATACAGCTAATAACTAATAGAGCTAATAGTCCTGCTAGGGATTAATTATAGAGCTATAGTCCTAAAAATGGTAATAATTAATAATAGAGGTGGTAGTCCTGCTGAAATTAATTGATAGAGATAATAACCCTGCTAATAATGATAAATAATTAGGCCAATAATCCTAATACTAATGATAAACAATGTGGCTAATAGTGATAGTAATAATAATAACAACAACAACAAAGCAGCTAATTGTGCTGCTAATAACCATAGGGCTAATAATCCTGCTAATAAGAAACATCAGGGGATCCCCACAGAGGACCTCACAGCCTCCCAGAGCTGTCTCCAGACCAAGCCCTGACCAAAACCTTCCAAATATTGAGCAGAACCTGACCCAAGCCAGACCAAAACCTCCCAAATCCTTCCCAAACCCTTCCCAAAGTCCTAGGGAAGAACTTGGCCAAATCCTCACCAATTCCCCCCAACACTTCCTCAATCCTGCCCCAACCCCCCACAACCTCACCAAAACCTCCCAAATCCTCAGCTCAACCTCACCAAACCCTCACCCAATCCACACCAAAACCTCCCAAAACCTCCTCAAGCCTTTCACAACCTCCCAGCCCCTCACCAAAAGCATCAAACACTTCCCAAAGCCTCAGCACAACTTGCCCAAGTCCTGGCCCAAGCCTGACCACAGCCTGCACAAAACCTCCCAAATCCTCACCTCAGCCTCACCTAATCCTGACCCAAGCCAGACCCAAACCTCCCAAATCCTTCTCAAACCCTTCCCAAAACCTCCCAAAGTCCTAGGGAGGAACCTGGCCAAAGCCTGGCCAATGCAGAGCAAATCTTGCCCCAAACCTCCCAAATCCTCAGCTGAACCTCACCAAATCCTGGCCAAAACTCCCAAAACCTTCTGAACCCTTCCCCAGTCCCCCAGAACCTGACCTGAACCTCCCAACCTCTAACCAAGATCTCCCAAACCTGCCCACAACCTGACACAAACCTTCCAAAGTCCCAGGGAGGAACTTGGCCAAATAATAATTAATAGAGCTAATAATCCTGCTAATAGTAATAAATAATATGGCTAATAATCTTAACTATGGCAATAACTAATAATAGAGCTTATAATACTATTACTACTAAGACCTAATAGTGCTAAGAGTAGTAATTATAATTAATGGAGCCAATCATTCTGCTAATAGTGATAAATAATATGGCTAAGAGTCTTCATACTACTACTACTACTACTCATACTTATAACTAGGAGAGCTGAAAGTCCTCCTAATAATAACTAATAGAGCTAACATTCCTGCTGGGGATTAATATTAGAGCTAGAATCAGGCTAAGAAAAACAATATGGCTAAGAGTCTGACAAATATTAATAAGAACAAAGAATAGTTAATAATAGACCTAATAACACCACTGATGCTAATGTTTAAAAGAGCAAACAATCCTGTTAACATTGATGAATAATATGGCTAAGCATCTTAATAATGGAAATAATTCATAACAGAGCTAAGAATCCTACTAACATTGAGTAATGGTGCTAATAACCCTGTTAATAATTAATAACAGAGCTAATACTCCTCTTAATAACTAATAATACAGCTAATAGTAATACTAATGGTAATACTTTAAAGAGCTAATAATAATTAAAGCAACTCAAATTCCTGCTAATACTGATAAATAATGTGGCTAACAATCTTAATAAGAATAATAAATAATAGAGCTAAAAGACTTCCAAATAATAACTAATAGAGCTAATAGTCCTGCTAGGGATTAATTATAGAGCTATAGTCCTAAAAATGGTAATAATTAATAATAGAGGTGGTAGTCCTGCTGAAAGTAATTGATAGAGCTAATAACCCTGCTAATAATGATAAATAATTAGGCCAATAATCCTACTACTAATGGTAAACAATGTGGCTAATAGTCATAGTAATAATAACAACAACAACAACAAAGCAGCTAATTGTGCTGCTAATAACCATAGGGCTAATAATCCTGCTAATAATAAATATCAAGGGATCCCCGCAGAGGACCTCACAGCCTCCCAGAGCTGTCTCCAGACCAAGCCCTGACCAAAACCTTCCAAATATTGAGCAGAACCTGACCCAAGCCAGACCAAAACCTCCCAAATCCTGACCAAAACCTCCCAAACCTTGGGCAAGACTTGGACAAATCCTGCTCCAACCCACAACGTATCCTGACCAAATCCATCCCCAAACCTCCCAAAGTCCCAGAGAGGAAGTTGGCCAAATCCTCAACAAATTTTCCCCAAAGCTTCCTCAATCCTGTCCCACCCCCCCAAAACCTCCCAAGCTCTAACCAAAACCTCCCAAACCTGGCCATAAACTCATCCAATCCTGACAAATTCCCCCCAAAACCTCCCAAATCCTGACCCAAACCTCCCAAAGTCCCAGGGAGGAACTTGGCCAAATCCTGACCAATTCCCCCCAACACTTCCTCAATCCTGCCCCAACCCTCCACAACCTGACCACAACCTCCCAGATCCTGGGCACGGAGTCCTCCAAATCCTTCTTCCTGGAGCTGAGAGTCCTGCTAAGGATTACTAAAGCTAATAGCCCTGCTGCTGAGAATGAATGCTGCTAATGATCCTGCTGGGAGGCATCAACACCATGGCTGGATGATGATGATGATGATGATGATGATGATGATGATGATGATGATGATTATTTTGAGCTAAAAGTCTTCCTAATAATAACTAATACAACTAACAGTCCTGCTGATGATCAATTCTGGAGCTATAACCAACTAATAGAGCTAACAATCCTGCTAATATTGATAAATAACACGACTAACAATCCAAATATGGCTAACAATTAATAGTAGAGCTAAGAGCCCTGCTAATCATAGCTAATAGAGCTAAAAGTCCTGCTGATGGTTAATAGAGTTAAGAGTCCTGGGAATAAAAATCAATATAGCTAATAATCCTGTTCACAATTAATAAGAGAGCTGATACACCTGCTAAGAATAATTAATAGAGCTAATAATACTGCTAATAATCAAAATTAAAAGAGTTAATAATCCTGCTAAAATATATAAATAATATGGCTAATAATCTTAGCTATGGGAATAATAGTTAATCAAGCTAATAATCCTGCTAATACCTATAACTAAGGTGGCTAATAGTCATAACTATGGCGATAATTAATAATAGACCTAACAATCCAATTATCCTGGCAATAATAATTAATGGAGCTAATAAACCTGCTAATACCTGTAATGACATTGGCTAATACTCTTAACTATGGAAATAATTAATAATAGAGCTAATACCACTGTAAAAATAATTAATGGAGCTAATAATCCCGCCAATACCTATAACATGGCTAATAATCTTCATTATGGTAATAATTAATAATAGAGTTTATAGTCCTATTGCTACTAATAACTAATAGTGCTAGTAATAATATGGAGCTAATAGTTCTGCTAACAGTAATTAATGGAGTTAATAATCAAAAGAGCTAATAATCCTGCTAATACCGATAAATAATATGTCTAACAATCTTAACTATGGCAATAATAAATAACAGAGCTAATGATGCTGCTGATAATAATTAAGAGAGCTAATAATCCGGCAAATACCTATAAATAATGTGGCTAATAATCTTAACTATGCAAGAATTAATAAGAGCACTAATAATAGAGCTAATAATAATTAATGGAGCTAATAATCCTGCTAATACCTATAAATATTATGGCTAATAATCTTAACTATGTCAATACTTACTAGGAGAGCTAATAATCCTGCTAAAAATAATTAGTAGAGCTAATAATACTCCTAACACTAATAATATGTCTAATAATATTAATTATGGTAATAATTAATAATAGATCTTATAGTCCTATTACTACTAATAACTAATAGTGCTAAGAATACCAATTATAATTAATGGAGCTAACAATTCTGCTAACAGTAATTAATGGAGTTAATAATGTTGCTAATAGTGATAAATAATATGGCTACGAGACTTAAAACTACTACTACTAATAATAGTACCAATAACTAACAGAGCTAAAAGTCCTCCTAATAATAACGAATAGAGCTAACATTCCTGCTGGGGATTAATGCTAGAGCTAGAATCAGGCTAAGAATGAGAAACAATATGGCTAAGAGTCTGAGAAATAAGAAGAAGAACAAAGAATTAGAGCTAATATTCCTGCTAATAAGAAGTAATGGAGTTAATGTTCCTGCTAATACTGATAAATACTATGGCTAATAATCTGACCTATGGTAATGGTTAATAACAGACCTAATAACACCACTAATGCTAATGTTTAAAAGAGCTAAGAATCCTGCTAACATTGATGAATAATATGGCTAAGCATCTTAATAATGGAAATAACTAAAAATAGAGCTAAGAATCCCACAAACATTGAGTAATGGTGCTAATAATGCTGTTAATAATTAATAACAGAGCTAATACTTCTCTTAATAACTAATAATACAGCTAATAGTAATACTAATAGTAATACTTTAAAGAGCTAATAATAATTAATGCACCTAATAGTCCTGCTAATACTGATAAATAATGTGGCTGATAGTCTTAATAAGAATAATAAATAATAGAGCTAAAAGACTTCCTAATAATAACTAATAGAGATAATTACTAATAGAGCTAACAGTCCTGATAGTGATTAATTATAGAGCAACAGCCCTAATAATGGCAATAATTAATAATAGAGCTGGTAGTCCTGCTGGAAATAACTGATAGAGCTAATAACCCTGCTAATAATTATAAATAATGTGGCTAATAATCCTGCTAATAATGACAAACAATGTGGCTAATAGTCATAGGAATAATAATAATAAACAACCAGCTAATTGTGCTGCTAATAACAATAGGGCTAATAATCCTGCTGATAATTAATATCAGGGGATGCCCACAGAGGACCTCACAGCCTCCCAGAGCTGTCTCCAGACCAAGCCCTGACCAAAACCTTCCAAATATTGAGCAGAACCTGACCCAAGCCAGACCAAAACCTCCCAAATCCTTCCCAAACCCTTCCCAAAGTCCTAAGGAGGAACTTGGCCAAGTCCTGCCCCAAGCCAGAATAACTCCTGACCAGATCCTGCCCAAAACCTCCCAGGGAAGAATTTGGCCAAAGCCTGACAACTTCCCCCCCAAACCTACTAAATGCTGTACAGAACTTGGCCAAATCCTGGCCCAAACGAGACCAAAACCTCCCAAATCCTACCCAAAACCTCCCAAAGTCCCAAAGAGGAACTTGGCCAAATCCTTACCAAATCCACCCAAAACCTCCAGAATCCTGCCCCAAATCTCCCAAAGACCCAGGCAGGAACTTGGCCAAATCCTGACCAAATCCTTCCCAAAACTTCCTCAAATCCTGCCCCAACTCCCCATAATGTGAACAAAACCTCACAGAGCCCAAGCAGAACTTGGCCAAATCCTGGCCCAACCCACACCAAAACCTCCAAAACCCTCCCAAATCCTTCCCAAATCCTCCCAAATTGTGGCCAGGATTTGACCCAAGCCTGCTTCAATCCAGAGACCAAATCCACACCAAATCCCCCCAAAACCTCCCAGAGTCCTAAGGAAGAACTTGCCCAAGTCCTTGCCCAGTTCAGAACAAGTCCTGACCAAAACTGGGCACAGTCTGGCAGAATCCTGCCCAAATCCCACCAAAACTTCCCAATTCTGCCCAAACCCCACCAAAACCTCTCAATTCTGCCCAAATCCCACCAAAACTTCCCAATTCTGCCCAAACCCCACCCTAATCCCACCCAATTCCAGCCCCAGTGCTGCTCCAATTCCATCCCAAATCCTGCTCCAATCCCACCCAATCCCACCCCAATCCAGCTGCATTCCCAGACCATCCCCAGCCCTTTCCAGTAGCTGCCCTCCCCCCTGCCCATGCCCTGCCTGCCCCCAGCCCAGCTCTCTGTCCTTGCCCCCTGCTCTGGGGGGCCTCAGGGGGTGTCCGCTGGCAGCCAGCAGGGCCCTGCAGCTCTGTCCCCGCCGAAGGGCAGCTGGCAGCTGGCACAGGGCACCAAGGCTGGCCCAAGGGCTTCTTCCCCACGGCTGGAAGCGTGGCTGGGCAGCAGCTCCGGGCTGAAGGTGCCTGTGGGAAGGAGAGGTGCCAGGCTGTGGCCTCCCTCAAGGTCCCCATGGCAGGCTGGCACCTCAGGAGGGCACCTCCCTGGCTCCAGCCGCAACCATGACCCCAGCTGGAGGCCACCTTGCAGCTGTGGTGGCTTCATGTCCTGCTGCCACCCCATGCTGTCCCTCCCTGGCCTCCAGCCCCAACCATGACCCCAGCTTGGGGCCACCTTGCAGCTGTGGTGGCCTGGCTTGATGCTTGGCTGGACAGACACATCTCCAGAGCTGAGCTCCAGGAGCTTGCCTGGTGCTGGGGTGCCAGCCAGAAGGACCTACCTGAGCAGCTGGCACACAGCCTCATGTCCCTGCTGGCCCCTCTGCTGGCCTCTCTCCTGGCCTCTTTGCTTTGGGGGATGAAGGTTCTTCTGCCTCTCCTTCCTGCCCTGGAGGGAGCTGGCAGGGCCCTGCAGCAGGGCTGCTGCAGCTCAGGGGAGGCTCTGCTGGTTCTTCTTCTCAGCCACTAGGCAGAAGGAGCAAGCCCCAGGTGAGGACTGGGCTTGGCATGGGGCAGGCAGAGCCCTGGGCATCAGGTGGGAGGAGGTTGGCAAGCTGAGGGAGATGCCTGCTGGGGGAGCTGGAGGCTCTCTGCCTGCTGCCCAGCTGCTGGCAGCCTCCTGGGGCTGGGGGGACATCTCCAGTGGCACCTGGGGAGGGGGGGCACAAGGAATGCTCCTGCCCTCGGGCCAGAGCCTGCCAGGGGCAGGGGACAGCTGGCAGTGGCATGGGCAGCAGGACATCTGCCTGGCACCAAGCAACCAGCCCCAGCCCCAGCTGGGGGCAGCAGACTCCTGCAGCCAGGGGATGGCTTGCAAGAGACCCTGGAGATGCTGCTGGCCGACCCAGCACCCCCCCAGCACCACCAAGCTGTGGCCCTCAGCACCACAGCTCCAGGGCTTGGAGACCCCCCCAGGCCTGGAGCCTTCCCGGGCTGCTTCTGAGCCCAGGGCAGGTCCCAAGGCTTGAGCTGGCTGCCCCCTGGGGAGCAAACCTCACAGGAGGCTTGGTGGGGAGCAAACCTCACAGGAGGCTTGGTGGGGAGCAAACCTCACAGGAGGCTTGGTGGGGAGCCCTCCTTGCACCTCAGCATGGCCTCCAGCTGCCTCCCCTGCTTCTGTGGCACCTCCTGGCTCCTCAGCTGCCTCACTCCAGGGGCCTGTGCCAGGCTGGGGCCTCCGTGCCCAGCTGCGTGCCGCCGGCAGCAGCAGCTGAGAAGGCCTCCAGCTGCCTGCTTCCAGCTGCTGCAGGAGGTTCTTCAGCTGCTCCTCCTCCAGGGAGCTCCTGCAGACAGGGATCCTCAGCTGCACATCAACCAAGCCCATGGGGATCAACCAAGCCCCTGGGGAGATGAGCCCGTGGGCACCTCAGCAGCCCCCCAGGGAAGCTCAAGCAGGCAGCCAGGGACTTGGGGACACCACCTGGAGCTGTCTCCAGGCCTGCAGACGGAGCCCAGCAGCCTACTCACCAGTGTGCTTCTGGAGCAGGCAGGGCTGGAGCTCCAGGGCTTCTCCATGGGCTTCACATCCTCCCGTGGGGCAGGGCAAGCTCAAGGAGAAGACAGCCCAGGACTCCGTGCCCCCAGCCACGGCCACGGCCCCCTGGGGGCTCTGCATGGGGCAGAGGAGAAGCCACAGCAGCTGTGGGGAGGAGAAGACAAAGAGTGGTGGGGAGAGGAACCTCCCAGGCTTGGCAGGGAGGGTGAGGACCTCCGGGGGGACCTCTGGGGGTCTGCAGGAGGTTCAAGCCCCCCTGGCTGTGCTGCTGGAAGGCTTGGCTGCAGCTCCCCCCCAGGCAGTCCCTCCTCTGCCCCACCCCCAGCGCTGGGAAGTCCTCTGTGGGGAGGGGACCTCGCTGCCCCCTCTGCTCTTCACCTGCCAAGCCCCTCCACGCCAGCTCTCCTCCAAGCCCCTCCATCCCAGCACCTCCACCCCAAGCCCATCTTTCCCTTCCTTGCCCACTCAGGAGCGGGGAAGGGGCGGCTGAGGCGCGGGGTTGGGCGGAGGGAGCGCTGGGGGCTCGGTGGGAGAGGGGAGCGGGGGGCAGCGGCAGGCCCTGGGGGGCGCTGGGACTGGGGGGGGGCACAGGAGTCGGGGTGGGCGCTGGGGGGGCTCCGGAGCTCCTGGAGCAAGGGAAGGCAGCGGCCGAGGCGCCGGCAGTTGGCGGACGTTTGGGCTCCGGGGAGCGTTAGGGCTGAGGCTCCCTGGGCTAGGAGGACTTCGGGGGGGTCCCTGTGGCAGGGGGGGTCCTGGGAGCTGCCGAAGGCCTTTGGGGGAGAGGCAGAGAGGCGGCCCCGGGCCAGGAGGCTGCTGGCAGCTGGCGAAGGGGCCGGGGGCAGGGGGACGTGGGGGGTCCCTGGGGCGGGGGGAGCCTGCAGCTCCCTGGGGCTGGAGAGCTCTGGGGGCTTGCGAAGGGGCCGGGGGCAGGGGGACCTTGAGGGGCCCTGGCAGAAGGAGTGCTGGGGGGCTGGAGGGTCCCCGGGAGGGCTTGGGAGGCCCTGGGCAAGGGCAGGAGGAGCTGGGCTGTACCGGCAGGAGGGGTCCCGCAGAGCCTGCAGCGGTGGCCTGGCAGCTGCTGAGCACAGGGAGATGCTTTCGCTGCTTCCCCTCCCGACTCGCTGCCTTCGGCTTCCCAGCCGCTTGGCCTCGGAGCTTGCCTTGGAGCAAGTTGGCTGGCTGGAGCCGCTGGAGCTCCCTGCAGGCAGGGCTGAGGGAGAGGAGGGCAGCTGGGACGCTTGGCTGGCAGTTGCTAGGGGCCAGGGAGGTGACCTCACCAACCGCTGCCCCCTGCCCCCCGGCTGCCTGCCTGCCCCCGGCTGCTGCTTGCTCTCCAAGCTGCTCTCGCAGCTCTTCTCAGCTCTTGCACTTGCTGCTTTCCTCCCCAGCCTTGGCAGGACCCTCAGCAGCTGCTGGGGGACCTGCTTCCAGTCCCCCCTGAAGGAGAGCTTTAGCTTGAGGCTGGGGAGAGCCCAGCCCAGGTTTGCTCACAGAGGTGGAGCTGCTCCCATGCTGGGGGGCAGGGGCCGGCAGGGGCCAGGCAGCCCAGCCCCTTCCTCTCCAGCCTGATGCTCCTGGGGCTTGCTGGACACAGCTCAGAGCCCTCTGGCCACCAGCTGGAGGTTAGGCTCTAGCTTGCAATGGACATCTTCAGCTGCTTCTCCTCCTCCTCCATCAGCCCTGGCCAGGTTGTCTTCCTCCTCCTCCACCCTGGCACCACACTGGTGTCCTCCTCTTCCTCCACCACTCTGACCCCCCCTTGGTGTCCTCCTCCTCCTCCACCACCCCTGGCCCCACTCTGGCCACCCTGGCCACCCTCTCCAGGTGTTCCAGGCCAAGCCATGTTTGATGTCCTCCTAGCAGGGGATGCTTCCTCTTGGCCATGCCTCTGGTGGCCATCACTGGGCTGAGGTCAGGGTGGGGCTGGAGGATTGGAGAGCAATGCTGAGCAATGCTCCATCCCACCACCTCCATCCCACCACCTCTCCTCCTCAGCTGGAAAAGAGCAGCCAGAGGTGTCCTGGGGGTCATGCAGCAGAGTGCGGGCAGCAGCAGGGGCAGGGAGGTTCTGCTGCCCCTCTGCTCTGCCCTGGGCTGCCCAGGTCAGAGCCTGGGAAGTGCTGGAGAGAGTTCAGGGGAGGCTGGGGAGAGGCTGAGGGCCAGAGGAGGACAACAAAGGTGGGAAAGGGTCTGGGGAAGGGTCTGGAGAAGTTGTGAGGAGCAGCTGAGGGCCCTGGGGGATGTTCAGCCTGGAGCAGAGCCCCCCAGGAGCTGCTGGGGCTGGGAGCCCCCCAGGAGCTGCTTGCTGAAGGCCTTGGTGCATGAGGGGGGAGGAGGTTGTGTCAAGGTTGTGATTGAGGAGAAGACAAAAAGGCCAACTCCAAATCAAAGCTTTAGATATTTTCTGTCTTTTGGTGGAGAACAGGCTAAAAAAAACAATAAAAATACAAAGTTGACAGAATTTGGAGCTTCTCTGCCTCTGCTTCAGGGCCTGGGCAGGGGAGGAGTCATAGAATCAATAAGGCTGGAAAAGACCTCAGAGATCATCAAGTCCAAGCTGTCACCCAACACCTCCTGACTGCTAAACCATGGCTCCAAGGGCCACATCCAGTCCCCTCTTGAACACCTCCAGGGATGGGGACTCCACCACCTCCATGGGCAGCACATCCCTATGGCTAATCTCTCTTGCTGGGAAGAACTTTCTCCTCACCTCCAGCCTAAACCTCCCCTGGCACAGCTTGAGACTGTGTCCTCTTGTTCTGGTGCTGGCTGCCTGGGAGAAGAGACCAACCCCCAGCTGGCTACAGCCTCCCTTCAGGGAGTTGGAGAGAGCAATGAGGTCTCCCCTGAGCCTCCTCCTCTCCAGGCTAAGCAAGCCCAGCTCCCTCAGCCTCTCCTCACAGGGCTGTGCTCCAGACCCCTCCCCAGCTTTGTTGCCCTTCTCTGGACACCTTCCAGCATCTCAATGTCCTTCTTAACCTGAGGGGCCCAGAACTGGACACAGCACTCAAGGTGTGGCCTAACCAGTGCTGAGTACAGGGCAGGATGACCTCCCTGCTCCTGCTGGCCACACTCTTCCTGATGCAGGCCAGGATGCCCTTGGCCTTCTGGGCCCCCTGGGCACACTGCAGGCTCATGTTCAGCCTCCTCTCAACCAGTACCCCCAGGTCCCTCTCTGCCTGGCTGCTCTCAGCCACTCTGACCCCAGCCTGTAGCACTGCCTGGGGTTGTTGTGGCCAAGGTGCAGCACCTGGCACTTGGATGTGTTCAATCTGATGCCCTTGGACTCTGCCCATCTGCCCAGCCTGGCAAGGTGCCTCTGCAGAGCTCTCCCACCCTCTAACAGCTCAACTCCTGCCCCCAGCTTGCTGTCATCTGCACACTGACTGATGATGGACTCAGTGCCCTCCTCCAGATCATCAATAAAGAGATTGAGCAGGCTGGGGCCCAGCACTGATCCCTGGGGCACACCACTAGTGCCTGGCTGCCAGCTGGCTGTGGCACCATTCACCACCACTCTCTGGGCTCAGCCTCCAGCCAGTTCCTCAGGCAGCACAGAGTGCTGCTGTCCAAGCCAGGGGCTGACAGCTTGGCCAGGAGTTTGCTGTGGGGGACGGTGGCAAAGGCCTTGCTGAAGTCCAGGCAGACCACAGCCACAGCCTGCCCCACATCCCCCAGGCAGTCACCTGAGCAGAGCAGGAGATCAGGTTGGTCAGGCAGGAGCTGCCCTTCCTGAATCCATGCTGGCTGGGCCTGAGCCCTTGGCCCTCCTGGAAGTGCTGTGTGATTGCCCTCCAGATGCCCTGTTCCATCCTCTTGCCTGGCACTCAGGTCAGGCTGACAGGCCTGGGATTGCCTGGCTCCTCCTGCTGGCCCTTCTTGTGGATGGGCATCACCTTGGCAGCTTCCGGTCCCCTGGGACCTCTCCAGTGAGCCAGGGCTGGTGGTAAATGATGGAGAGAGGCTTGGCCAGCTCATCTGCCAGCTCTCTCAGCACCCTAGGATGGATCCCATGCACTTGTGGGGATCCAAGTGGCTCAGCAGGTCTCTAACTACTTCCTCCTGGATCTCAGGGGCATTATGCTGCTCCCTGACCCCACCTGCCAGCTCAGGAGGCTGTTAGCCTGGAGTCCTCCTGCCTTGCTGCTGAAAATGGACAGCCTGAGGCTGCTGCTGAGCAGGGTTGGAGGTGCTGGAGGTGGAAGGAGAGGCTGAAGCTGGTGCTGAGGAGGGTTGGAGGTGCTGGAGGTGGAAGGAGAGCCTGAAGCTGGTGCTGAGGAGGGTTGGAGGTGCTGCTGGTGGATGGAGAGTGTCAGGCTGGGGAGGGAAGGGTTTTAGGGGTCCTCCTCTGCTCCTTCAACACAGCTGGCAGCCAGGAGGGTCCCTGTGGTCATCTCCTGGGGGGGGTCCCTGCAGGGGGGATCTGGTTGAAGCCCCCAGGAGCTGTCCCCTGGGTCTTGGTCCCTGGCAGGCTGTCTGGGAGCTGAGGGCAGGTTTGCCTACAAGCTGCTCCAGGACCTCTTCTCCAACTACTCCAAGGCCCTGCTGCCTGTGGAGGACACTGACAGAGCCCTCAACGTCACCCTGCAGGTCAGCCTCTCACAGATCATCGACATGGTGAGAGCTGGAGCTGGCCCAGGGCCCTCACAGTCCATGCCCAGACCCTCAAACCCAGCCCAGACCTCCTCAAACCCAGCCCAGATCCACTCAAACCCAGCCCAGACCTCTCAAACCCAGCCTGGCACCGAGCCGCCCAGCGCCACGCCGGACACTGGCAGGAGGTGGCCACGGTGCTGGATCGCTGCTGCATGTGGCTCTTCCTCGCCATGGTCTTCCTCAGCAGCCTGCTGGTGCTGGCCGGAGCTGCCTGCAGGTCATGGCCTCAGGGACCTGATGGCCACAGGGAGCTTGCCCAGGACCTCATCCAGTGGGTGGTAATGGCCACTGAGGCCCCATGAGGGTGGCTTGGGCCAGCAGCTGTAGGCTTGGAGCTGCACCAGCAGCGGGGAGGAGGAGCCCAACAGCAGGACCTCAAGCCCCAGTTTCAGGCTTGAGAGGTCTCAGCTGCCCCAATGACCACATCCAGGCTGTGGCTCCAAGTTCTTCCCTTCCCTATGTCCCAGAAACTGGAGCTAAACCCTGGGGCTGTGTCCTACTCCTCCTGCTTGGAGCCGGAGTGCTCCCAGGACCTCCTGGTCCCAAGAGAGCTGAGGCAGCATCCCTGGAACCAGCTGCCATGGAGCTGCTCCCACCTGGAGCCTTGGGGCTGCTCCTGCCTGGAGCCTTGGGGCTGCTCCTACCTGGAGCCTTGGGGCTGCTCCTGCCTGGAGCCATGGAGCTGCTCCTGCCTGGAGCCGCGGGGCTGCTCTCCCCTGGAGCCTTTGAGCTGCTCCTGCCTGGAGCCTTGGAGCTGCTCCTGCCTGGAGCCATGGAGCTGCTCCTGCCTGGAGCCTTGGGGCTGCTCCTGCCTGGAGCCTTGGAGCTGCTCCTGCCTGGAGCCATGGAGCTGCTCCTGCCTGGAGCCTTGGGGCTGTTCCCGCCTGGAGCCTTGGGGCTGCTCCTGCCTGGAGCCTTGGGGCTGCTCCTGCCTAGAGCCATGGAGCTGCTCCTGCCTGGAGCCTTGGAGCTGCTCCTGCCTGGAGCCATGGAGCTGCTCCTGCCTGGAGCCTTGGGGCTGCTCTCCCCTGGAGCCTTGGAGCTGCTCTCCACTGGAGCCTTGGGGCTGCTCCTGCCTGGAGCCTTGGAGCTGCTCTCCCCTGGAGCCTTGGGGCTGTTCCCACCTGGAGCCTTGGGGCTGTTCCCACCTGGAGCCTTGGGGCTGCTCCCGCCTGGAGCCTTGGAGCTGCTCTCCCCTGGAGCCTTGGAGCTGCTCCTGCCTGGAGCCATGGAGCTGCTCCTGCCTGGAGCCTTGGGGCTGTTCCCGCCTGGAGCCTTGGGGCTGCTCCTGCCTGGAGCCTTGGGGCTGCTCCTGCCTAGAGCCATGGAGCTGCTCCTGCCTGGAGCCTTGGAGCTGCTCCTGCCTGGAGCCATGGAGCTGCTCCTGCCTGGAGCCTTGGGGCTGCTCTCCCCTGGAGCCTTGGAGCTGCTCTCCACTGGAGCCTTGGGGCTGCTCCTGCCTGGAGCCTTGGAGCTGCTCTCCCCTGGAGCCTTGGGGCTGTTCCCACCTGGAGCCTTGGGGCTGTTCCCACCTGGAGCCTTGGGGCTGCTCCCGCCTGGAGCCTTGGAGCTGCTCCTGCCTGGAGCCTTGGGGCTGCTCCTGCCTGGAGCCATGGAGCTGCTCCTGCCTGGAGCCTTGGGGCTGCTCCTGCCTGGAGCCTTGGAGCTGCTCCTGCCTGGAGCCTTGGAGCTGCTCTCCCCTGGAGCCTTGGGGCTGTTCCCGCCTGGAGCCATGGGGCTGCTCCTGCCTGGAGCCTTGGGGCTGCTCCTGCCTGGAGCCATGGGGCTGCTCCTGCCTGGAGCCTTGGGGCTGCTCTCCCCTGGAGCCTTGGAGCTGCTCTCCCCTGGAGCCTTGGGGCTGTTCCCGCCTGGAGCCTTGGGGCTGCTCCTGCCTGGAGCCTTGGGGCTGCTCCTGCCTGGAGCCATGGGGCTGCTCCTGCCTGGAGCCTTGGAGCTGCTCTCCCCTGGAGCCTTGGGGCTGCTCCTGCCTGGAGCCTTGGAGCTGCTCTCCCCTGGAGCCTTGGGGCTGTTCCCACCTGGAGCCTTGGGGCTGTTCCCACCTGGAGCCTTGGGGCTGCTCCTGCGTGGACCTCCCTGATCCCACCCAGCCCTCCAAACCAGGCTCCTGACTCCCCCCATCCCCCAAAGCAGCTCCCCCTGACCCTTGTTGTCCCTTGGGGGGGCACAGGCCCCCAGAAAGTAATTTTTAAGGTGGAATTTGGAAATAAATGTTTATTTTTGCTTCTCACTTTGGGGTCCTTTGAGTTCCATTTGTGACCCCCACATTTGGCAAACACACCTCCGAATTGTCACCTCCCTCCCCTCCCCATTCCCCCTCCCAAACTCCTCTCTCCCTGTCCCCCACCCTCCCCCAACACAAGGTCCTACCCCTTAAAATGTCCTGAAGCGATTTTGGAGCAGAACCTCCCCACACCAAATCCTTCCCAAACCCTTCCAAAAGTCCTAGGGAGGAACTTGGCCAAATCCTCACCAATTCCCCCCAACATGATGCCGAATTTTGCCCCAAAAGGCAAGAATAACTGCCTAAGAGACTCAGTTTAAGTCAGATAGACAGGAGGTATTTTATTAGCAACGCGTTGGAGAAATCACTAAATGGATTTCTGCCTTTCCCGTAACAAAAGCATGTCTTTTATACAGTTTTGGATGTGGTATTGCATCACATAATCATATCTCTGCATACATATTCATAAGAGGTGTGGTGTAGGCGGAGCGTGGGCAGGGACATCTCTTTTGAGGATCTTCTTGGTGGTCAATTCCCGGTGTGCCTGGTTTAGTTTTACTGACTGGACAAGGCTGTTAGGGTCAGTTTGACCTTTCTGGTTCTGAATCATGCTTTCTTCGTCAGTCCTTATCACTTATCTCCTTTTTCTGTCACAGTGTCCCAGGCCTTAGCGATTTATTGCTCTATGTGGTTTGTGCTCCCTTCCATTGCTTCACATTCTCGAAAGCTATCTGTTTTGGGGCTTCATTTCCCCCTTTTTTTCTTATAACTTATGAATTCTTTCGTCAAATTCTAATCCTATAGGGCTCTGACATGCTCGTACCATAGCCCAAACCATTTGGGTCCTTTTCATTATGATTCTTAGTCTCCACCACATACAAATATTTGTGAGAGTTAATAGTATATAAAAAAAAATCCAAAGCTAATCTATTCTGAGTAGATGTTTTCGAGAGACTATTGATTTCAATTTGCTGCGCTTTTATTGCATCTATGCTTGTATTCATCATGATTTCAACTGTAGCAGAAAAATTTACCACTGCTTTTTTTTTTTTTTTTTTTTTTTCAAGTTCAAGTCTTTTCTCTCCGGTCTGATCAGATTCCACACATGGGAACGTGGTTTTTGATTTCGATTGGACTACTTATGTACAAATAGGGTTAGGATCAAAATTAGGCTCCACTAGTATATGTGAACTCTGCCTCCTCAGCCTGCTGGGGTGCAACCAGCAGCTGGGTGTATTTTCTTCTCGGCAGCAGTTACATTCTTCAGGAGCCCTACAGATTTTTTTTTTCTTTTTTTCTTTTTTTTTTTTTTTTAACTCCTTAACCCACTTCAAAATTCCATAAACCAAGGTACGGTTTGCCGATGATATCACAATAAATTCTTACACACAAAAGAGATTACAGTTAACACAAAATACCGAGTACCAAATTACAAGATTCTTGCAGACAACATGTTAGACAAACGTATAACACAAATGTATTCTCTCAGAAGCACAGTAACAACATTAAGATGAAAGAGAAACATACACCCGATTAACAAACACCCAGTGGGGACTCCAACCCCTGTTTCCAGTGGGGACTCCAACCCCTGTTTCCAGTGGGGACTCCAACCCCTGTTTCCAGTGGGGACTCCAACCCCTGTTTCCAGTGGGGACTCCAACCCCTATATACGGGATTATGCCAGGGCGTCCCCGGGCCTTCCCATCAGGTGACCACGTCTGGTCCCCGTTTCCCAGTCAAAGCGCTTTTATCCCCAAACAAATAAACAGTTAAAATACCTCTTGATTGGAGCAGGAGATGCAGGTAACCCTTTGTCCACCAACGAGCGCTGGTCCGGGGGGGGGTCTCTTCTGACAAAAAGTCGTCAGGGGCGCCCAGAGGGTCCCGGCCCCAGCCCCGGCTCGGGAGGACCCTTTAAGGTCTGCATCTCCTGTCTGGCTCCTGCCTGGCTCGCCAGAAAATGATGCCGAATTTTGCCCCAAAAGGCAAGAATAACTGCCTAAGAGACTCAGTTTAAGTCAGATAGACAGGAGGTATTTTATTAGCAACGCGTTGGAGAAATCACTAAATGGATTTCTGCCTTTCCCGTAACAAAAGCATGTCTTTTATACAGTTTTGGATATGGTATTGCATCAGATCACATACATAATCCTATCTCTGCATACATATTCATAAGAGGTGTGGTGTAGGCGGAGCGTGGGCAGGGACATCTCTTTTGAGGATCTTCTTGGTGGTCAATTCCCGGTGTGCCTGGCTTAGTTTTACTGACTGGACAAGGCTGTTAGGGTCAGTTTGACCTTTCTGGTTCTGAATCATGCTTTCTTCGTCAGTCCTTATCACTTATCTCCTTTTTCTGTCACAGTGTCCCAGGCCTTAGCGATTTATTGCTCTATGTGGTTTGTGCTCCCTTCCATTGCTTCACATTCTCAAAAGCTATCTGTTTTGGGGCTTCAAACACTTCCTCAATCCTGCCCCAACCCCCCACAACCTCACCAAAACCTCCCACATCCTGCACCAACCCCCCACAGCCTGACCCAAACCTCCCAAATCCTTCCCTAAACCTTCCAAATTTTGGGCAGGATTTGGCAAACCCTGCTTCAATCCAGAGACCAAATCCTTCCCAAATCCCCACAAAACCTCCCAAATCCTGCCCAAAACCTCCCAAAGACCTATGGAGGAACTTGGCCAATGCCTGACAAATTCCCCCCAAAACCTACCAAATGCTGTACAGAACTTGGCCAAATCCTGGCCCAAATGAGACCAAAACCTCCCAAATCCTTCCCCAAACTTCCCAAAGTCCCAAAGAGGAACTTGGCCAAAGCCTGACAAATTGCCCCCAAAACCTCCCAAGTCCTGCACCAACCTCTCACAACCTGACCAAAACCTCCCAAATCCTGAACAATACCTCCCAGATCCAGGACAGAATTTGGCCAAATCCTGGTCCAATACAGACCAAAATCTCCCAAATCCTTCCCCAAAACCTCCCAAAGTCCCAGGGAAGAACTTGGCCAAAGTCTGCTCCAATCCAGAGACCAAATCCTCACCAAATCTCCCCAACACCTCCCAAACCCTGGGCACAACTTGGCCAAATCCTGCCCCAACCCACACCAAATCCTGACCAAATCCTGACCCAAACCTCCCAAAGTTCCAGGGAGGAACTTGGCCAAATCCTGACCAATTCCCCCCAACACTTCCTCAATCCTTTCCCAACCCTCCACAACCTGACCACAACCTCCCAGACCCTGGGCACCGAGTCCTCCAAATCCTTCTTCCTAGAGCTGAGAGTCCTGCTAAGGATTACTAAAGCTAATAGCCCTGCTGCTGAGAATGAATGCTGCTAATGATCCTGCTGGGAGGCATCAACACCATGGCTGCAGTGGGGTTGGGGTTGTTGTTATTACTATTATTTAGAGCTAAAAGTCCTCCTAATAATAACTAACAGAGCTAACAGTCCAGTTTAAAAGAGCTAAGAATCCTGTAATATTGATAAATAACATAGATAATAGTCTTAATAATGCAAATAATTACTGATAGAGCTAAGAATCCTGCTAATATTAAGTAACGGTGCTAATAATCCTGCCTATAATTAATAATAGAGCTAATATTCCTGCCATAACACTTAGATGAGCTAATAATCCTCTTAATAATTAATAATAGATGAAGCTAATAATATTAATGGATAAATAGTGATAAATAATGTGCCTAATAGTCTTAATAAGAATAATCAATAATAGATCTAAAATCTTCCTAATAATAAACAATACAGCTAGTGATAGGACTAGGGGGAATGGAATGAAGCTGGAGGTGGGGAGATTCAGGCTGGATGTGAGGAGGAGGTTCTTCACCATGAGAGTGGTGAAACCCTGGAATGGGTTGTCCAGGGAGGTGGTCGAGGCCCCATCCCTGGGGGTGTTTAAGCCCAGGCTGGATGAGGCTCTGTCCAGCCTGATCTAGTGTGGGGTGTCCCTGCCAATGGCAGGGGGGTTGGAACTGGATGATCCTTGTGGACCCTTCCAACCCTGAATGAAACTATGAAACTATGAAATAATAACTAATAGAGCTAACAGTCCTGCTAGGGATTAATTATAGAGCTATTGTCCTAATATTGGTAATAATTAACAATAGAGCTGGTAGTCCTGCTGAAAGTAATTGACAGAGCTAATAACTCTGCTAATAATTGTAAATAATGTGGCTAATAATCCTGCTAATAGTAATAAACAATGTGTCTAATAGTTATAGCAGCAATAACAATGATAACAATAACAACACCACAAATGATGATGATGATGCTATTATTATTATTAATAATAATAATAATAAACCAGCTAATTGTGCTGCTAATAACAATAGGGCTAATAATCCCAGTAATGATTAATATCAGGGGATGCCCCCAGAGGACCTCACAGCCTCCCTGAGTTGTCTCCAGACCAAGCCCTGATCAAAATCTTCCAAATATTGAGCAGAACCTGACCCAAGACAGACCAAAACCTCCCAAATCCTTCCCAAACCCTTCCCAAAGTCCTAGGGAAGAACTTGGCCAAATCCTCACCAATTCCCCCCAACACTTCCTCAATCCTGCCCCAACCCCCCACAACCTCACCACAACCTCCCAAATCCTCAGCTCAACCTCACCAAACCCTTACCCAATCCACACCAAAACCTCCCAAAACCTCCTCAAGCCTTTCCCAACCTCCCAGCCCCTCACCAAAAGCATCAAACACTTCCCAAAGCCTCAGCACAACTTGCCCAAGTCCTGGCCCAAGCCTGACCACAGCCTGCTCAAAACCTCCCAAATTCTCAGCTCAGCCTGACCTAATCCTGACCCAACCCAGACTAAAAGCTCCCCAAACCTTCACAAACCCTTCCCAAAACCTCGCAAAGTGCCAGGGAAGCACTTGGCCAAGTCATGGCCCAAGCCAGAACAACTCCTGACCAGATCCTGAACAAAACCTCCCAAAGTCCTAGGGAAAAACTTGGACACAGCCTAACAAATTCCCCCTAAGCCTCCTAAATCCTGACCAAAACCTCCCAATGTCCCAGGGAAGAAGTTGGCCAAATCCTCAACAAATCCCCAAACCTTCTCATTCCTGTTCCAACCCCCTAAAACCTCCCAAGCTCTAACCAAGACCTCCCAAACCTGCCCACAACCTGACCAACTCCTGACAAATTTCCCCCAAAACCTCCCAAATCCTGCACCAACCCCCCACAACCTGACCCAAACCTCCCAAATCCTGATCAAAAAATCCCAACCCTTGGGCAAAACTTGAACAAAGCCTGGCCCAACCCACAGCAAATCCTGACCAAGCCCTGACCAAAACCTCCCAATGTCCCAGGGACAAAGATGGCCAAATCCTGGACAAATCCACCCAAAACCTCCTCAATCCTATCCCAACCCCCCACAACCTGACCTAAACCTCCCAAGCTCTAACCAAGATCTTCCAAACCTGCCCAGAACCCGATCAACTCCTGACAAATTCCCCCCAAAACCTCCCAAACCCTACACCAACCCCACACAACCTGACACAAACCTCCCAACCCTTCCCTAAACCTCCCAAATTTGGGCAGGATATGACCAAATCCTGCTCCAATCCAGAGACCAAATCCTTACCAAATCCCCACAAAACCTCCCAAATCCTGCCCAAAACCTCCCAATGTTCTACGGAGGAACTTGGCCAAAGCCTGACAAATTCCCCCCAAAACTGACCAAATCCTGTACAGAACTTGGCCAAATCCTGGCCCAAATAAGACCAAAACCTCCCAAATCCTAACCAAAACCTCCCAATGTCCCAAAGAGGAACTTGACCAAATCCTAACAACTTCCCCCCAAAACCTCCCAGGTCCTGCACCAACCCCCCAAAACCTGATCTAAACCTCCCAAATCCTCAACAAAACCTCCCAAATTCTGGCCACGATCTGACCAAAGCCTGCTTCAATCCAGAGACCAAATCCTCACCAAATCCCCACAAGACCTCCCAAACCCTGGGCACAACTTGGCCAAATCCTGGCTCAACCCACACCAAATCCTGACCAAATCCTGCCCCAAAACTACCACCAAATTCCCACGAAATTCCCACCAAAATTTCCTCAGTTCTGCACCAACCCCCCACAACCTGACCAAAACCTCCCAAATCCTACCCAAACCCTCCTCAATCCTGTCCCAACCCCCAAAAACCTGACCCAAACCTCTCAACCGCTATCCAAGACTTCCCAAACCTGACCACAAGCTGACCAACTCCTGACAAATTCCCTCCAAAACCTCCCAAATCCTGCACCAATCCCCCACAACCTGACCCAAACCTCCCAAATCCTCAACAAAACCTCCCAAACTCCTAGGGAAGAACTTGGCCAAGTCCTGGCCCAAGCCAGAACAACTCCTAAATAAATCCTTCCCCAAACCTCCCAAAGTCCTTCTCCTCAATCCTTCCCCACCTCTCCAGAACCTGACCCAAACTCCCAGATCCTGAGCACAGCCTCCCCAGTCCTCAGCTCAACTTGGCCAAACCCTGCCCCAACCCACACCAAAACCTCCCAAAGCCTCCTGAGTCCTGCCCCTAACCTCCCAAAGTCCCAGGGAAGAACTTGGCCAAATCCTGACCAATTCCCCCCAACACTTCCTCAATCCTGCCCCAACCCCCACAACCCTAATCTTAACTATGGCAATAATTAATAATAGAGCTAATTATCCTGGTCATAATAACTAATGGAGATAATTATCCTGCTAATGCCTACAAGTAAGGTTGTTAATAATCCTAACTATGGCAATAACTAATAATAGAGCTAATAACACTGTAAATAATAATTAATAGAGCTAATAATCCTGCCAATACCTATAAATAATGAGGCTAATAATCTTAACTATGGCAATAATTAATAATAGTACTAATAAACCTGCTAATAATTATTAATGGAGCAAATAATCCTGCTAATACCTAAAAATAAGGTGGCTAATGATCCTAACTATGGCAATAACTTAAAAAATAGAGCTAATAATCCTGCTAATAATAACTCATAGAGCTAATAATACTGCTAACATTGATAAATAATATGTCTAATAATCTTAATTATTGTAATAATTAACAATAGAGCTTATAGTCCTATTACTACTAATAACTAATAGTGCTTATAACACAAATTATCATTAATGGAGTAATAGTTTTGTTAACAGTAATTAAAGGAGCTAATAATCCTGCTAATTGTGATAAATAATATGGCTCAGGGTCTTAATACTACTACTACTAATAACAATACCAATAACTAACAGAGCTAAAAGTCCTCCTAATAATAACTAATAGAGCTAACATTCCTGCTGGGGATTAATACTAGAGCTATAATCAGGCTAAGAATGAGAAACAATATGGCTAAGAGCCTGAGAAATAATAAGAAGCACAAAGAGTTAGAGCTAATATTCCTGCTAATGATAAGTAATGGAATTAATGTTCCTGCTAATACTGATAAATACTATGGCTAATAATCTGACTTATGTAATCGATAATAACAGACCTAATAACACCACTAATGCTAATGTTTAAAAGAGCTAAGAATCCTGCTAACATGGATGAATAATATGGCTAAGCATCTTAATAAGAATCCCACGAATATTGAGTAATGGTGCTAATACTCCTGTCAGTAATTAATAACAGAGCAAATACTCCTCTTAATAACAAATAATACAGCTAATAGGAATACTAATAGTCATACTTAAACGAGCTAATAATAATTAATGCACCTAACAGTCCTGCTAATACTGATAAATAATGTGCCTAATATTCTTAAGAAGAATAATTAATAATAGAGCTAAAAGACTTCCTAATAACAATCAATAGAGCCAATAACTAATAGAGCTAACAGTCCTGCTGAAAACAATTGATAGAATTCATAACCCAGTTAATAATGTGGCTAATAATCCTGCTAATAATGATAAACAATGTGACTAACAGTCTTAGTTGTAGTAATAATGATAACAACAACAACAAAGCAGCTAATTGTGCTGCTAATAACAATAGGGCTAATAATCCCGGTGATAATTAATATCAGGGGATCCCCACAGAGGACCTCACAGCCTCCCAGAGCTGTCTCCAGACCCAGCCCTGACCAAAACCTTCCAAATATTGAGCAGAACCTGACCCAAGCCAGACCAAAACCTCCCAAATCCTTCCCAAACCCTTCCCAAAGTCCTAGGGAAGAACTTGGCCAAATCCTCACCAATTCCCCCCAACACTTCCTCAATCCTGCCCCAACCCCCCACAACCTCACCAAAAACTCCCACATCCTCAGCTCAACCTCACCAAACCCTTACCCAATCCACACCAAAACCTCCCAAAACCTCCTCAAGCCTTTCCCAACCTCCCAGCCCCTCACCAAAAGCATCAAACACTTCCCAAAGCCTCAGCACAACTTGCCCAAGTCCTGGCCCAAGCCTGACCACAGCCTGCTCAAAAACCTCCCAAATCCTCACCTCAGTCTGACCAAATCCTGACCCAACCCAGACCAAAGCCTCCCAAAGCCTTCTCCTTACAAATTCCCCCCAAAACCACCCAAATCCTGCACCAACCCCCCACAATCTGACCCAAACCTACCAAATCTTGAACAAAACCTCCCAAAGTCCCAGGTAGGAACTTGACCAAATCCTGACAAATTCTTCCCAAAACTGCCTCAATCCTATCCCAGCCCCCCAACAACCTGACCCAAACCTCCCAAGCTCTAACCAAGACCTCCCAAACCTAGGCACCACCTGAACAACTCTTGACAAATTCCCCACCAAACCTCCCAAACTCCTGAACAAAACCTCCCAAATTTCTAGAGAAGAACTTGGCCAACTCCTGGCACGAGCCAGAACAACTGCTGACCAAATCCTACCCAACACCTCCCAGACTCCAAGAGAGGAAGTTGGCCAAAGCCAAACCAAATCCCCCAAGGCTTGCTGAATCCTCCCCCAACCTCCTCCAATCTGACCCAAACCTCCCAAATCCTGAACAAAACCTCCCAAATCCTGACCCAAACCTCCCAAATCCTTCCCCTAATCTACCAAAGTCGTAGGGATGAACTTGGCCAACTCCTGGCCCAAGCCAGAACAACTCCTGACCAAATCCTGCCCAAAACCTCCCAATGACCCAGGGAGGAACTTGGCCAAATCCTTCCCAAATCCCCCCAAAACCTCCCAAATTCTGCCCAAAACCTCCCAAAGTCTTAGGGAGGAACTTGGCCAAAGCCTGACAAATTCCCCCCCCAAACCTACCAATTGCTGTACAGAACTTGGCCAAATCCTGGCCCAGACGAGACCAAAACCTCCCAAATCCTTCCCCAATCCTCCCAAAGACCCAGGGAGGAACTTGGTCAAATCCTGACAAATTCCCCCCAAACCTCCCAAATCCTACACCAACCCCACACAACCTGACCCAAACCTCCCAAATCCTTCCCTAAACCTCCCAAATCCTCCCCCAAAACCTCCCATAGTCCAAAGGAAGAACTGGGCCAAATCCTTACAAATTGCCCCCAAAACCTCCTCACTCCTGTCCCAACCATCCTCTTAATAATTAATAAAAGACCTAAGAGTCCTGATACTAAAAAGTAATGGAGCTAATACTCCTGCTAATATTCATTAATAATATGGGTAATTATATAAGTGATTATAATAATAATTAACAATTAATAATTAAGATTCATTAACAGAGCTAATAATCCTGCTAATACTGGTAAATAATAGTGCTAATAATCTAAATAAAGTTAATAATTAACAATAGAGCTTATAGTCCTGCTAATAATGATAAATAATATGGCTAATAGTCTAAATAAGTAGAACAGTAATAACTAAGAGAGCTAAAAGTTCCCCTAATAATAAATAATACAGGTAATAGTACTGGTAATGATTAATACTGGAGCTACAATCAGGCTAATGATGATAAATAACATGGCTAAGAGTCTTACTACTACCAATAATAAAACTTAGTGCTAATAATCATGCTAATCATAAAGAACAGAGCTAATATTCCTGTTAATAGCAATCAAGGGAGCTAATAATCCTTCTTATATTGATAAATACGATGGCTAATAGCCTTAATAATGGTAAAAATAATGGAGCTAGTAGTCCTGCTAATAATAACAACTAATAGAGGTAATAATCCTGATAATATTGATAAATAACACAACTAATTATCCAAATATGGCTAACAATTAATAGTAGAGCTAACAGTCCTGCTAATCATAACTAGAATAACTTTATTTATTTATTTAGAATAAACCAAACCAGGTTGGAAGAGACCTTCCAGATCATCGTGTCCAACCCATCAACCAATCCAAACCACCCAAACAGCTAACCCATGGCACCAAGCACCCCATCAAGTCTCCTCCTGAACACCTCCAATGACGGCGACTCCACCACCTCCCCGGGCAGCCCATTCCAATGGGCAATCACTCTTTCTGTATAGAACTTCTTCCTAACATCCAACCAGAACCTCCCCTGGCGCAGCCTGAGACTGTGTCCTCTTGTTCTGGTGCTGGGTGCCTGGGGGAAGAGACCATCATCTGCCTGTCTACAACCTCCCTTCAGGTAGTTGTAGAGAGTGATAAGGTCACCCCTGAGTCTCCTCTTCTCCAGGCTGAGCAACCCCAGCTCCCTCAGTCTTTCCTCATAGGGCTTGTGTTCCAAACCCCTCACCAACTTTGTTGCTCTTCTCTGGACTCGTTCCAGCAAGTCAACATCCTTCCTAAACTGAGGGGCCCAGAACTGGACACAGCACTCAAGGTGTGGCCTAACCAGTGCAGTATACAGGGGCAGAATGACCTCCCTGCTCCTGCTGGCCACACTCTTCCTGATGCAGGCCAGGATGCCATTGGCCCTCTTGGCTGCCTGGGCACACTGCAGGCTCATGTTCAGCCTACCATCGACCAGTACCCCCAGGTCCCTCTCTGCCTGGCTGCTCTCCAGCCATTCTGACCCCAGCCTGTAGCACTGCATGGGGTTGTTGCAGCCAATGTGCAGAACCCGGCACTTGGATGTGTTAAATCTCATGCCGTTGGATTCTGCCCATCTGTCCAGCCTGTCGAGGTCCCTCTGCAGAGCCTCTCTACCCTCAGTAGTAGTCTCAGTAGCAGTAGTAATAGTTAATAATAATAATAATAACAACTATAACAATCATAATAATAATAAAGCAGCTAATAGTGATGTTAATGAGAATAGGGCAAATAATTCTGCTAATAATTAATATCAGGGGATTCCCCCAGAGCACCTCACAGCCACCCAGAGCTGTCTCCAGACCAAGCCCTGGCCAAACCCTTCCCAAAACCTCCCAAAGTCCTAGGGAGGACTCGGCCAAAGCCAAAAAATCTTGCCCCAAACCTCCCAAATCCTCAGCTGAACCTCACCAAATCCTGACCAAAACTCCCAAAACCTCCTGAACCCTTCCCCAGTCCCCCAGAACCTGACCCAAACCTCCCAACCTCTAACCAAGACCTCCCAAACCTGGCCACAACCTGACCCAATCCTGACAAATTTCCCCCAAAACTCCAAATCCTACTCAAAACCTCCCAAAGTCCCAGTGAACAACTCGGCCAAACACCGTACAAATTCTCCCCAAAAATACCTCAGTCATTCACCAACCCCCCACAACCTGACCAAAACCTCCCAAATCCTTACCCAATCATCCCAAAGACCCAGGAAGGAACTTGGTCAAATCCAGGCCAAGTTCCCCCAAAACCTCCCAAATCCTTCCCCAAAACCTCCCGACCTCTAACCAAGTTCTCCCAAACCAGGGCACAACCAGACCAAAGCCTGGCCAAATTCCCCCAAAAACTTCCTCAATCCTGCACCAACCCCCCACAGCCTGACCCAAACCTCCCAAATCCTGAACAAAACCTACCAATCTCGTAGGGAAAATCATGGTCAAAGCCTAACAAATTTCTCCCAAAGCCTCCTATATCCTGACCAAAACCTCCCAATGTCCCATGGAGGAGGCTGGCCAAATCCAGATCAAACCCACTCCAAACCTTCTCATACCTGTCCCAACCGTCCAACAACCTCCCAACCTCTAACCAAGACCTCCCAAACCTGCCCACAACCTGACCGACTCCTGAATTCGCCCCAAAAACCTCCCAAATCCTGAACAAAACCTCCCAAAGTCCTTGGGAGAAAGTTGTCCATAGCCAGACAAATATCCCCCAAAACTTCCTCAATCCTTCACCAACCCCCAAAAACCTGACCAAAACCTCCCAAGCTCTAACCAGGACCACCCAAACTTGGCCACAAACTGACCAAATATTGACAAATACTCCCCAAAACCTCCCAAATCCTGCACCAACCCCCCACAACCTGACCCAAACCTCCCAAGCTCTAATCAAGTCCTCCCAAACCTTCCCACAACCTGACCAACTCCTGAACAATTGCCCCAAAACCACCCAAATCCTTCCCCTAACCTCCCAAAGTCCTAGGGAGAAACTTGGCCACATCCAGGCCCAATCCAGAACAACTCTTGACCAAATCCTGCCCAAAACCTCCCAAAGTCCTAGGGAGGAACGCGGCCTAACCCTGAAAAATTCTCCCCAAAACTTCCTCAATCCTGCACCAACCCCCCACAACCTGACCCAAACCTCCCCAATCCTGACCAAAACCCCCCAAATTCTGGGCAGGACGTAACCAAACCCTGCTTCAATCCAGTGAATAAATCTTTACCAAATCCATACCAAAGCTCACAAATCCTGACCAAAACCTCCAAAGGCCAAGAGAGGAACCTGGACAATTCCTCACCAAAACCCCCAAAACTTGCAGAATCCTTCTCCAACCCCCCACAACCTGTCCCAAACATCGCAATGTCCTAGGGAAGAACCTGGACAAGTGCTGGACCAAGCCAGAACAAATCCTTCCCAAATCCTTCCCCAAACCTCCCAAAGTCCCAGGGAGGAAGTTGGCCAAATCCAGACCAAATCTACCAAGACTTGCTGAATCCTTCCCCAACCCCACACAGCATGACCCAAAACCTCCCAAATTCTGGGCAGGATTTGACCAAAGCCTGCTTCAATCCAGCAACAAATCCTCACAACACTTCCCAAATCCTGCCCAAAACCTCCCAGATCCAGGACAGAACTTGGTCAAATCCTCGCCCAAACCAGATCAAAACCTCCCAAATCTTTCCACAAAACCTCCCAACCTCTAACCAAGACCTCCCAAACCTGGCCACAACCTGACCAACTCCTGACAAATTCCCCCCAAAACCTCCCATATCCGGCACCAACCCCCCACAACCTGACCAAAACCTCCCAAATCCTTACCCAATCCTCCAGAAAGTCCCCAGGGAGGAAGTTGGCCAAACCCAGACCAATTCCCCTCAAAACTTCCTCAATCCTTTCACAACCACCCCATCCTGACCCAAACTTCCCAATCCTGAAGAAAACCTCCCAAATCCTGCCCAAACCTCCCAAAGTCCCAGCGAGGAACTTGGTCAAAGCCTAACCAATTCCCCCCAACACTTCCTCAATCCTTTCCAGCCCTCACAACCTGACCACAACCTCCCAGACCCTGGGCACGGAGTCCTCCAAATCCTTCTTCCTGGAGCTGAGAGTCCTGCTAAGGATTACTAAAGCTAATAGCCCTGCTGCTGAGAATGAATGCTGCTGATGATCCTGCTGGGAGGCATCAACACCATGGCTGCAGTGGGTTGGGGTTGTTGTTGTTGTTATTATTATTATTATTATTAGTCAGAGCTAAAAGTCCTCCTAATAATTACTAATGGAGCTAAGAATCCTGCAAATATTAAGTAATGGCACTAACAATCCTGCCTATAATTAATAACAGAGCTAA
>NW_027143747.1:0-49747 GCF_026170545.1 Melanerpes formicivorus
AGGAGGTTGAACTCATCCCAGTGCCAGGAGCTGCACCTTGGCCACAGCAACCCCAGGCAGTGCCACAGGCTGGGGGCAGAGCGGCTGAGAGCAGCCAGGCAGAGAGGGGACCTGGGGGGGGAGTGGTGGAGAGTAGGCTGAACAGGAGGCAGCAGTGTGCCCAGGGGGCCAAGAAGGCCAAGGGCAGCCTGGCCTGCAGCAGGCAGAGTGTGGCCAGCAGGAGCAGGGAGCTCATCCTGCCCTGTGCTCAGCACTGCTGAGGCCACTCCTGGAGTCCTGTGTCCAGCTCTGGGCTCCTCAGGGCAGGAAGGAGGTTGAGCTGCTGGGAGGTGTCCAGAGAAGGGCAACAGAGCTGGGGAGGGGTCTGGGGCACAGGGCTGGGGAGGGGGCTGGGGTTGCTTAGCCTGGAGAGGAGGAGGCTCAGGGGAGACCTCATTGCTCTCTGCAACTCCCTGCAGGGAGGTTGTAGCCAGGTGGGGGTTGGGCTCTTCTCCCAGGCACCCAGAACAAGAGGACACAGCCTCAAGCTGTGCCAGGGGAGGTTCAGGCTGGGGGGGAGGAGGAAGTTCTACACAGAGAGAGAGATTGGCCCTGGGGATGTGCTGCCCAGGGGGGTGGTGGAGTCCCTGTGCCTGGGGGGGAGCTCAGGAGGGGACTGGATGTGGCCCCTGGGGCCAGCGCTGAGTTCTGCTCCGGAGGTTCTCTCCTCGGCTCCCAGCAGAGGGCCTCGGAGCCTGCGGCTGCAGCGGGAGGGGAAACCTCCCCCGGCCGAGGAGGGCTCTGAGCCCTTCCAGCTGCCCCCCCAGAGCCAGCAGGGAGCCCCCCAGGAGCAGCCAGCAGGGAACCCCCAGGAGCCAGCAGGGAGCCCCCCAGGAGCCAGCAGGGAGCCCCCCAGGAGCCAGCAGGGAGCCCCCCAAGAGGCAGCAGGGAGCCCCCCAGGAGGCAGCAGGGAGCCCCCAGGAGCCAGCAGGGAGCCCCCCAGGAGCCAGCAGGGAGCCCCCCAGGAGCCAGCAGGGAGCACCCAGAGCCAGCAGAGAGCCCCCCAGGAGGCAGCAGGGAGCCCCCCAAGAGGCAGCAGGGAGCTCAGGAGGCAGCAGGAGACCCTCAAGACCCCAGCACAGCCCTCAGGAGTCCCTCAGGAGCCCTTCAGGAGCCCTCAGGAGCCCCTCAGGAGCCCAGCACAGTCCTCAGGAGCCCCTCAGGAGCCCTTCAGGAGCCCTCAGGAGCCCCTCAGGAGCCCAGCACAGTCCTCAGGAGCCCCTCAAGAGCCCCTCAGGAGCCCCTCAGGAGCCCCTCAAGACCCCAGCATACCCCTCAGGACCCCAGCACAGCCCTCAGGAGCCCAGCACAGCCCCCAGGAGCCCCTCAGGACCCCAGCACAGCCCTCAGGACCCCAGCACAGCCCTCAGGAGCCCAGCACAGCCCCCAGGAGCCCAGCACAGCCCCCAGGAGCCCCTCAGGAGCCCCTCAGGAGCCCAGCACAGTCCTCAGGAGCCCCCGGGAGCCCCCCAGGAGCCCCTCAAGACCCCAGCATAGCCCCCAGGAGCCCTCAGGAGCCCTCAGGAGCCCCTCAAGACCCCAGCACAGCTCTCAGGAGCCCCTCAGGAGCCCCTCAGGAGCCCCTCAGGAGCCCAGCATAGCCCCCAGGACCCCCTCAGGAGCCCTCAGGAGCCCAGCACAGCCCCCAGGACCCCCTCAGGAGCCCTCAGGAGCCCCTCAGGAGCCCAGCACAGCCCTCAGGAGCCCCTCAGGAGCCCCCAGGAGCCCCCCAGGAGCCCCTCAAGGACCCCAGCATAGCCCCCAGGAGCCCCTCAGGAGCCCCTCAGGAGCCCTCAGGAGCCCCTCAGGAGCCCAGCACAGCCCTCAGGAGCCCCCCAGGAGCCCTCAGGAGCCCCTCAGGAGCCCTCAGGAGCCCTCAGGAGCCCAGCATAGCCCTCAGGAGCCCCTCAGGAGCCCCTCAGGAGCCCCTCAGGAGCCCAGCACAGCCCTCAGGAGCCCCTCAGGAGCCCCCAGGAGCCCTCAGGAGCCCTCAGGAGCCCCTCAAGACCCCAGCACAGCCCTCAGGAGCCCCTCAGGAGCCCCCAGGAGCCCTCAGGAGCCCTCAGGAGCCCCTCAAGACCCCAGCACAGCCCTCAGGAGTCCCTCAGGAGCCCCTCAAGACCCCAGCACAGCCCTCAGGAGCCCCTCAGGAGCCCCTCAAGACCCCAGCACAGCTCTCAGGAGCCCCTCAGGAGCCCTCAGGAGCCCAGCACAGCCCTCAGGAGCCCCTCAAGACCCCAGCACAGCCCTCAGGAGCCCCCCAGGAGCCCAGCACAGCCCTCAGGAGCCCCTCAAGACCCCAGCACAGCCCTCAGGAGCCCTCAGGAGCCCCTCAGGAGCCCCTCAGGACCCCAGCACAGCCCCCAGGAGCCCCTCAGGAGCCCAGCACAGCCCTCAGGAGCCCCTCAGGAGCCCTCAGGAGCCCCTCAAGACCCCAGCACAGCCCTCAGGAGCCCCTCAGGACCCCCTCAAGACCCCAGCACAGCCCTCAGGAGCCCTCAGGAGCCCTCAGGAGCCCCTCAGGAGCCCTCAAGACCCCAGCACAGCCCTCAGGAGCCCCCAGGAGCCCCTCAGGAGCCCAGCACAGCCCTCAGGAGCCCCCAGGAGCCCCCCAGGAGCCCCTCAAGACCCCAGCATAGCCCCCAGGAGCCCTCAGGAGCCCTCAGGAGCCCAGCACAGCTCTCAGGAGCCCCTCAAGACCCCAGCATAGCCCCCAGGAGCCCTCAGGAGCCCCTCAGGAGCCCAGCACAGCTCTCAGGAGCCCCTCAAGACCCCAGCACAGCCCCCAGGAGCCCCCCAGGAGCCCCTCAAGACCCCAGCACAGCCCTCAGGAGCCCTCAGGAGCCCCTCAGGAGCCCAGCACAGCCCTCAGGAGCCCCTCAGGAGCCCTCAGGAGCCCCTCAGGAACCCCTCAGGACCCCAGCACAGCCCTCAGGAGCCCCTCAGGAGCCCAGCACAGCCCTCAGGAGCCCCTCAGGAGCCCTCAGGAGCCTCTCAAGACCCCAGCACAGCTCTCAGGAGCCCTCAGGAGCCCTCAGGAGCCCCTCAAGACCCCAGCACAGCCCTCAGGAGCCCCTCAGGAGCCCCTCAGGACCCCAGCACAGCCCCCAGGAGCCCCCCAGGAGCCCTCAGGAGCCCAGCACAGCCCTCAGGAGCCCCCAGGAGCCCCTCAGGAGCCCCTCAAGACCCCAGCACAACCCTCAGGAACCCCTCAGGAGCCCCTAAGGAGCCCCTCAGGAGCCCCTCAAGACCCCAGCACAGCCCCCAGGAGCCCCTCAGGAGCCCAGCACAGCCCCCAGGAGCCCCTCAGGAGCCCTCAGGAGCCCCCCAGGAGCCCCTCAAGACCCCAGCACAGCCCTCAGGAGCCCTCAGGAGCCCCTCAGGAGCCCAGCACAGCCCACAGGAACCCCTCAGGAACCCCTCAAGACCCCAGCACAGCCCCCAGAAGCCCCTCAGGAGCCTCTCAGGAGCCCCTCAGGAGCCCCTCAGGAGCCCCTCAGGAGCCCTTTGCACCCCCAGGGGCCACTGAGGGAGAGAGGAAATGGGGCTGGGGGGTGGTTTAAGGAGCAAGGGGGGTCCAGGGGGGTGGAACTGGAGGTGCACTTCCCCTTGGCTGCCTGCTTATCACCTCCTTATCTCCCCTGGCCAGCAGCTCCCTGGCTGTGTGTCGGCTCTGCCCTGCCCCCAGCAGGGTCCCTGGGGTCAGTGGCAGGAAGGGAGCTGCTTGGCCTGGCAGCAGAGAGCTTTGTTTTGGCCTCCCCAGCTCCAGGAGCTCAGCCTCAGCCCCCGGAGAGGGGGGAGGGGGTGGGGGGGGGGGCAGGGAGCTGTGAGCCAGGACCGGGGGCCTGATCCTGCCCTGGAGGGGAAGGAGCTGGGGGGGGGAAGGGCTGCACCGTGCTGGGAGCTGCCTGCAGCCTTCCCCCAGCTGAGGAACAGCTCAGGAGCTGTCAGCCCCACAGCCCAGGAGGTCAAAGCAGAGAGGCCTGGGGGGGAGAGGCAGCAGGGAGCCCCCCAGGAGGCAGCAGGGAGCCCCCAGGAGGCAGCAGGGAGCCCCCCAGGAGGCAGCAGGGAGCCCCCCAGGAGCCAGCAGGGAGTCCCCAGGAGGCAGCAGGGAGCCCCCCAGGAGGCAGCAGGGAGCCCCCAGGAGGCAGCAGGGAGCCCCCCAGGAGCCAGCAGGGAGTCCCCCAGGAGGCAGCAGGGAGCCCCCAGGAGGCAGCAGGGAGCCCCCCAGGAGGCAGCAGGGAGCCCCCAGGAGGCAGCAGGGAGCCCCCCAGGAGGCAGCAGGGAGCCCCCAGGAGGCAGCAGGGAGCCCCCAAGAGCCAGCAGGGAGCTCCCATTCCCCCCCTTGGATCCATTCCCCTTGGATCCATCCTCCCCTTGGATCCATTTTCCCTTTGGATCCATTCCCCCTTGGATCCTTTACCCCTTGGATCCTTTACCCCTTGGATCCATTCCCCCCTTGGATCCATTTACCCCTTTGGATCCATCTCCCCCTTGGATCCATCCTCCCCTTGGATCCTTTACCCCTTGGATCCATTCCCCCCTGGATCCATTCCCCTTGCATCCATTCCCCCTTGGATCCTTTACCCTTTGGATCCATCTCCCCCTTGGATCCATTCCCCCCCTGGATCCATTCTCCCTTGGATCCTTTTCCCCTTGGATCCTTTTCCCCTTGGATCCATTTTCCCCTTGGATCCATTCCCCCCCTTGGATCCATTCCCCCTTGGATCCTTTACCCCTTGGTTCCATCTCCCCCTTGGATCCTTTATCCCTTGGATCCATTCCCCCTTGGATCCTTTTCCCCTTGGATCCATTCCCCCTTGGATCCATTCCCCCTTGGATCCTTTACCCCTTGGATCCTTTACCCCTTGGATCCATCCTCCCCTTGGATCCATTCCCCCTTGGATCCTTTACCCCTTGGATCCATTCCCCCCTTGAATCCATTCCCCCCTTGATCCATTCCCCCCCTTGGATCCATTCCCCCCCTGGATCCTTTACCCCTTGGATCCTTTTCCCCTTGGATCCATTTCCCCCTTGGATCCATTCTCCCCTGGATCCATTCCCCCCTTGGATCCTTTTCCCCTTGGATCCATTCCCTCTTTGGATCCATTCCCCCTTGGATCCATTCTCCCCTTGGATCCATTCTCCCCTTGGATCCATTCCCCCCTTGGATCCATCTCCCCTTGGATCCATTCCCCCTTGGATCCATTCCCCCCTTGGATCCTTTTCCCCTTGGATCCATTCCCCCCTTGGATCCATTCCCCCCCTTGGATCCCTCCCTAACCCCTTCCCCACTCCCTCCCCAGCTCTCCAGCAGCCCCTGGGAGGCCACCAGGAGCTCTCCCTGGAGCCTTCTCCTCCTCCCCACCCTGCCTGGTGAGGAGGAAGGGCTGAGGCTTGCTGCTGCTGGTGATGATGATGATGATGATGGCAGTGAGGCTCTGCCCACCCCTGCTGCCCACCAGCTGCTGCAGGGCTGCAGCCCCAGCTCTCCCCCTCCCCTTCCTGCAGCTCACCTTGAGGCAGGCAGCCAAGGGCCACAAAAGCAACCCCCCAAGGCCCCACTCAGGGCTTCCTCCTCTCTTCCTTGAATAGAAACTGGAGGCTGGTGGGAAGAGGAGGGAGGGGGCAGGGAGGGAAAGGCTGCAGAGAGCAGCTGGAGGCTGCTGGGGGGCCGGAGGGAAGTGAGAGGAGGGGAAAGGAAAAGCACAGCAGAGCAAGTCTGGGGCAGAGCTGGCAGCTGCCGTGGGAAGGAAGCAGGGGGGGGCACAAACAGAGCAGTTAGGTCGGGGCTGGAGCTGCTGGGAGGTGCTGGGAGCTGCAGGGAAGTGCTGGGAGCTGCAGGGCAGAGCTGGCTCAGCAGAGGGGCAGCAGAGGGCTGGAGCTGCAGGGAGCTGCAGGGCAGAGCTGGCTCAGCAGAGGGGCAGCAGAGGGCTGGAGCTGCAGGGAGCTGCTGGGAGCTGCAGGGAGCTGCAGGGAGCTGCTGGGAGCTGCAGGGAGCTGCAGGGCAGAGCTGGCTCTGCAGAGGGGCAGCAGAGGGCTGGAGCTGCAGGGAGCTGCTGGGCAGAGCTGGCTCTGCAGAGGGGCAGCAGAGGGCTGGAGCTGCAGGGAGCTGCTGGGCAGAGCTGGCTCAGCAGAGGGGCAGCAGAGGAGCAGCAGAGGGCTGGAGCTGCAGGGAGCTGCAGGGCAGAGCTGGCTCAGCAGAAGGGCAGCAGAGGAGCAGCAGAGGGCTGGAGCTGCAGGGAGCTGCAGGGCAGAGCTGGCTCTGCAGAGGGGCAGCAGAGGGCTGGAGCTGCAGGGAGCTGCTGGGCAGAGCTGGCTCTGCAGAGGGGCAGCAGAGGGCTGGAGCTGCTGGGAGCTGCTGGGCAGAGCTGGCTCTGCAGAGGGGCAGCAGAGGGCTGGAGCTGCAGGGAGCTGCTGGGCAGAGCTGGCTGTGCAGAGGGGAAGCAGAGGGCTGGAGCTGCAGGGAGCTGCTGGGAGCTGCAGGGAGCTGCAGGGCAGAGCTGGCTCAGCAGAGGGGCAGCAGAGGGCTGGAGCTGCTGGGAGCTGCAGGGCAGAGCTGGCTCAGCAGAGGGGCAGCAGGGGGCTGGAGCTGCAGGGAGCTGCAGGGCAGAGCTGGCTCAGCAGAGGGGAAGCAGAGGGCTGGAGCTGCAGGGAGCTGCAGGGCAGAGATGGCTCAGCAGAAGGGCAGCAGAGGGCTGGAGCTGCAGGGAGCTGCAGGGCAGAGCTGGCTCTGCAGAGGGGCAGCAGAGGAGCAGCAGAGGGCTGGAGCTGCAGGGAGCTGCAGGGCAGAGCTGGCTCAGCAGAGGGGAAGCAGAGGGCTGGAGCTGCTGGGAGCTGCTGGGCAGAGCTGGCTCAGCAGAGAGGCAGCAGAGGGCTGGAGCTGCTGGGAGCTGCTGGGCAGAGCTGGCTCTGCAGAGAGGCAGCAGAGGGTTGGAGCTGCAGGGAGCTGCTGGGCAGAGCTGGCTCAGCAGAGGGGAAGCAGAGGGCTGGAGCTGAAGGGAGCTGCAGGGCAGAGCTGGCTCAGCAGAGAGGCAGCAGAGGGCTGGAGCTGCAGGGAGCTGCAGGGCAGAGCTGGCTCAGCAGAGGGGAAGCAGAGGGCTGGAGCTGCAGGGAGCTGCAGGCAGCTGCAGGGCAGAGATGTTTAAAGCCAGGCTGGAGAAGGCTGCAGGAAAGCTGGGGAGGGACTTTGGAGGGTGTCAGGCAGGGACAGGACTTGGATGGATCCAAGGAGGGGATGGATGCAAGGGGCAGATGGATCCAAGGGGGAAAATGGCTCCAAGGGGGAGGATTGGATCCAAGCTGGAGGAGAGGAGATTCAGATTGGCTGTGAGGAAGAAGTTCTGCCCCAGGAGGGTGGTGAGAGCCTGGCCCAGGCTGCCCAGGGAGGGGGTGCCAGCCTCAGCCCTGGAGGCCAGGCTGGAGGTGAAGCTCTCAGGCCCCAGAGGCTGGCAGCTGGAGGGCTGTGGCTGCTTGGAGCAGCAGGGCTGAGGCTGAGGCTGGGCTCCAGGGGGGGCTCAGATGCCTGTGGGGATGATGTCAGTGCTGCTGCTTGCCAGGGGCTTGCTTGGAGCCTGCTGTCAGCTTTTGGCCTTCACACCTCCAGCCCAACCTCCCTGGAGGGGAGGTCCAAGGCAGCTGCTGCCTGCTGGGCAGCCAGGGGCAGAGGATCCTTTTCTCCTGAGCACCTCCTGGCCCTGGGAGCAAAGCAACTCAGCTGAGGGTACTGCAGCCCCTGGCCTTCAGCTCCACCAGGAGGGCAAAAGAGAGCAGCCCAGGGGGCCTGCAGCACCTCCCCTGTGGGGCCAGAGCTGGGGCTGCCCAGCCTGGAGGAGAGAAGGCTCCAGGGAGACCTCAGAGCAGCCTCCCAGGGCCTGAAGGGGCTCCAGGGGAGCTGGGGAGGGACCTGGGCCAAGGGCTGGGGGTGATGGAACCAGGAGTGATGGCTCTGAGCCGGGAGAGAGGAGGCTGAGAGTGGAGAGGAGGAAGAAATCCTTGAGAGGGAGGCTGGGGAGAGCCTGCCCCAGGCTGCCCAGGGAGGCTGTGGGCTGCCTCCTGCCTGGGGGTGCTCAGGACCAGGCTGGATGAGGCCAAGCTGGGCTGTGGGGAGGGGTCCCTAGGCCTGGCAGGGGGTTGCAGGAGATGATCTCTGCTGTCCCAACCAACCCAGCCCAGCCCAACCCAACCACACCCAATCCAACCCAACCCAACCCAACCCAACCCTATCCAACCCAACCCAATCCAACCCAACCCAACCCAACCTCACCCAATCCAACCCAACCCCACCCAATCCAACCCCTCCCAATCCAATCCCACCCAACCCCATCCAACCCAACCCCATCCAACCCAATGCAACCCAGCCCCACCCAAACCAACCCAATCCAATCCAACCCAACCCCACCCAACCCAACCCCACCCAACCCAATCCAATCCAACTCAACCCCACCAATCCAACTCCATCCCACCCAACCCAATCCAACCCCACCCCACCCAACCCCTCCCAATCCAATCCCACCCAACCCCACCCATCCCAGCCCTTCCCAACCCAACCCCACCCAACCCAACCCAATCCAACCCCACCCAACCCAATCCAACCCAACCCACCCCCACCCAACCCCCTCCCAACCCACCCCCACCTAACCCCTCCCAACCCAACCCAATCCAACCCCACCCCACCCAGCCCAACCTCACCCAACCCAGCCCCACCCAACCCCACCCAATCCAACCCAACCCCACCCAACCCAACCCCACCCAACCCAATCCAACCCCACCCAATCCAACCCACCCCCACCCAACCCCTCCCAACCCAACCCCACCCAACCCCACCCAATCCAACCCCACCCCACCCAGCCCAACCTCACCCAACCCAATCCCACCCAACCCAATCCAACCCTACCCAATCCAACCCCTCCCAATCCAATCCCACCCAACCCAATCCAACCCCACCCAATCCAACCCCTCCCAATCCAATCCCACCCAACCCAATCCAACCCCACCCCACCCAACCCCTCCCAATCCAATCCCACCCAACCCCACCCATCCCAGCCCTTCCCAAACCAACCCCACCCCACCCAATCCAACCCCACCCCACCCAACTCCTCCCAACCCAACCCCACCCCACCCAACCCCTCCCAATCCAACCCCACCCCACCCAGCCCAACCTCACCCAACCCAATCCCACCCAACCCAATCCAACCCCACCCAATCCAACCCCTCCCAACCCAATCCCACCCAACCCAATCCAACCCCACCCAAGCCAACCCCTCCCAATCCAATCCCACCCAACCCCACCCATCCCAGCCCCACCCAAACCAACCCCACCCAATCCAATCCCACCCAACCCCACCCCACCCAACCTAACCTAACCCAACCCAACCTAACCCAACCCAACCCAACCCCATCCAACCCAATCCAACACCACCCCAACCAGCCCAACCCCACCCAATCCAGCCCCACCCAAACCAATCCCTCCCAATCCAGCACCACCCCACCCAACCCAGCCCCACCCAATCCAACCCCACCCCATCCAACCCAATCCAACCCCACCCCACCCAGCCCCACCCAATCCAACCCCACCCAATCCAACCCAACCCAATCCAACCCCACCCAATCCAACCCCACCCAATCCAACCCAACCCCACCCCTCCCAATCCAACCCCACCCAACCCAACCCCACCCCTCCCAATCCAACCCCACCCCACCCAGCCCCACCCAATCCAACCCAACCCAATCCCACCCAACCCAATCCAACCCCACCCAATCCAACCCCTCCCAATCCAATCCCACCCAGCCCCACCCATCCCAGCCCTTCCCAAACCAACCTCACCCAACCTAGCCCAACCCAACCCCATCCAACCCAACCCCACCCAATCCAACCCCTCCCCACCCAATCCCTCCCAATCCAACCCCACCCAACCCCACCCAACCCCTGACTCTAGGAACTCAGGAGCAGCTCTCCCCTCCCTGGGCCCGGGGCAGGGTCACCTCAGCCCTGGCTGCCCCCCAGGAGGCAGAGGCCACTTCCCGCAGCTGCCAACTGCTGAGGGCTCCTTTGGCAGCTGACCACAGCCAGCCCCAGGCCTCTGCCCCACTGCTGGCCCAGGGCAGACAAAGGCAGAGCTGTTGGGGCCTCACGTGGTGCCTTCCCTCCTCCCTCAGCTGGAGCTGGAGGAATTCTTGCTGCTGGCTCCCCCCAAGGCCAAAAAAAACCCTCAACCCCTCCCCCCCCCTGCCCTGTGGGGGCTGGCAGGGAGCTTGTCCTGGGCACTTTCTGTGCTGCTAAAAGCTGATCCCCACAGCTTAGCCCCAGGAACCTTCCAGAAGAGCTTTTTCTGCTCCCCCTGCTCAGCCCATCCTGGCTGTCCCCTGCTCTGCTCTGGGAGGGGGCTGGGGGTGGGGAAGGGACCTCCAGAGCTCATCCAAAGCCGCTCCAGAGAGGGGATTCTGCCCCTCTGTCCTGCTCTGCTCTCCTCTGCCCTGCTCTGCTCTGCTCTGCTCTGCCCTGCTCTGCTCTCCTCTCCTCTGCTCTGCCCTGCTCTGCTCTGATCTGCCCTGCTCTGCCCTGCTCTGCCCTGCACTGCTCTGCCCTGCTCTGCCCTGCTCTGCTCTGCTCTGCTCTGCCCTGCTCTGCTCTCCCCTGCTCTGCCCTGCTCTGCCCTGCTCTGCTCTGCTCTGCTCTGCTCTGCTCTGCTCTGCCCTGCTCTGCTCTCCTCTGCCCTGCTCTGCTCTCCCCTGCTCTGCCCTGCTCTGCCCTGCTCTGCTCTGCTCTGCTCTGCCCTGCTCTGCTCTGCTCTGCTCTGCCCTGCTCTGCTCTCCTCTGCCCTGCTCTGCTCTCCTCTGCTCTGCCCTGCTCTGCTCTCCTCTGCTCTCCTCTGCCCTGCTCCGCTCTCCTCTGCTCTGCCCTGCTCTGCTCTCCTCTGCCCTGCTCTGCTCTGCCCTGCTCTGCCCTGCTCTGCCCTGCTCTCCTCTGCCCTGCTCTGCCCTTCTCTGCTCTGCTCTGCTCTGCTCTGCCCTGCTCTGCTCTGCCCTGCTCTGCTCTGCTCTGCCCTGCTCTGCTCTGCCCTGCTCTGCTCTGCTCTGCCCTGCTCTGCTCTGCCCTGCTCTGCTCTCCTCTCCTCTGCTCTGCCCTGCTCTGCTCTCCTCTCCTCTGCTCTGCCCTGCTCTGCCCTGCTCTGCTCTGCTCTGCCCATGCTCTGTTCTGCCCCTGCTCTGCTCTGCTCTGCTCTGCCCTGCTCTGCTCTGCTCTGCCCATGCTCTGTTCTGCCCCTGCTCTGCTCTGCTCTGCCCATGCTCTGCTCTGCCCTGCTCTGCCCATGCTCTGTTCTGCCCCTGCTCTGCTCTGCTCTGCTCTGCCCTGCTCTGCTCTGCTCTGCCCATGCTCTGCTCTGCCCTGCTCTGCCCTGCTCTGCTCTGCTCTGCCCATGCTCTGTTCTGCCCCTGCTCTGCTCTGCTCTGCTCTGCCCTGCTCTGCCCTGCTCTGCTCTGCTCTGCCCATGCTCTGTTCTGCCCCTGCTCTGCTCTGCTCTGCTCTGCCCTGCTCTGCTCTGCTCTGCCCATGCTCTGCTCTGCCCTGCTCTGCCCTGCTCTGCTCTGCTCTGCCCATGCTCTGCTCTGCCCTGCTCTGCCCTGCTCTGCTCTCCCCTGCTCTGCCCTGCTCTGCTCTGTTCTGCCCCTGCTCTGCTCTGCTCTGCCCATGCTCTGCTCTGCCCTGCTCTGCCCTGCTCTGCTCTGCTCTGCCCATGCTCTGTTCTGCCCTGCTCTGCCCTGCTCTGCTCTCCCCTGCTCTGCCCTGCTCTGCTCTGTTCTGCCCCTGCTCTGCTCTGCTCTGCTCTGCTCTGCTCTGCTCTGCCCTGCTCTGCTCTGCTCTGCCCATGCTCTGCTCTGCCCTGCTCTGCCCTGCTCTGCTCTCCCCTGCTCTGCCCTGCTCTGCTCTGCTCTGCCCTGCTCTGCTCTGCTCTGCCCTGCTCTGCTCTGCCCTGCTCTGCTCTCCTCTCCTCTGCTCTGCCCTGCTCTGCTCTCCTCTCCTCTGCTCTGCCCTGCTCTGCCCTGCTCTGCTCTGCTCTGCCCATGCTCTGTTCTGCCCCTGCTCTGCTCTGCTCTGCTCTGCCCTGCTCTGCTCTGCTCTGCCCATGCTCTGTTCTGCCCCTGCTCTGCTCTGCTCTGCTCTGCCCTGCTCTGCTCTGCTCTGCCCATGCTCTGCTCTGCCCTGCTCTGCCCATGCTCTGTTCTGCCCCTGCTCTGCTCTGCTCTGCTCTGCCCTGCTCTGCTCTGCTCTGCCCATGCTCTGCTCTGCCCTGCTCTGCCCTGCTCTGCTCTGCTCTGCCCATGCTCTGTTCTGCCCCTGCTCTGCTCTGCTCTGCTCTGCCCTGCTCTGCCCTGCTCTGCTCTGCTCTGCCCATGCTCTGTTCTGCCCCTGCTCTGCTCTGCTCTGCTCTGCCCTGCTCTGCTCTGCTCTGCCCATGCTCTGCTCTGCCCTGCTCTGCCCTGCTCTGCTCTGCTCTGCCCATGCTCTGTTCTGCCCCTGCTCTGCTCTGCTCTGCCCATGCTCTGCTCTGCCCTGCTCTGCCCTGCTCTGCTCTCCCCTGCTCTGCCCTGCTCTGCTCTGCTCTGCCCATGCTCTGTTCTGCCCCTGCTCTGCTCTGCTCTGCTCTGCCCTGCTCTGCTCTGCTCTGCCCATGCTCTGCTCTGCCCTGCTCTGCCCTGCTCTGCTCTGCTCTGCCCATGCTCTGTTCTGCCCCTGCTCTGCTCTGCTCTGCTCTGCCCTGCTCTGCTCTGCCCATGCTCTGCTCTGCCCTGCTCTGCCCTGCTCTGCTCTCCCCTGCTCTGCCCTGCTCTGCTCTGCTCTGCTCTGCTCTGCCCTGCTCTGCCCTGCCCTGCTCTGCCCTGCTCTGCTCTGCTCTGCTCTGCTCCTGCTCTGCTCTGCCCTGCCCTGCTCTGCTCTGCCCTGCCCTGCTCTGCCCTGCTCTGCTCTGCTCTGCTCTGCCCTGCTCTGCTCTGCTCTGCCCTGCTCTGCTCTGCTCTGCTCTGCTCTGCCCTGCTCTGCTCTGCTCTGCTCTGCCCTGCTCTGCTCTGCCCTGCCCTGCACTGTTCTGCTCTGCCCTGCCCTGCACTGCTCTCCACCTGCTCTGCCCTGCTCTGCTCTGCTCTTCTCTACCCTGCTCTGCTCTTCTCTGCCCTGCTCTGCTCTGCTCTGCCCTGCTCTGCCCTGCTATGCTCTGCCCTGCCCTGCCCAGACTTCAGCTGGAGCTCTGCAGCCAGCTCTGGAGCCCTCAGCACAGCAAGGACCTGGAGATGCTGAGGAGGGGTCCAGAGGAGGACCCCCAAGGTGCTCAGGGGGTTGGAGCAGCTCTGAGGCAGCTGGGGGAGTTCAGCCTGGAGAGGAGAAGGCTCCAGGGAGAGCTCAGAGCAGCTCCCAGCAGCTGAAGGAGCTCCAGGAAGGCTGCAGAGGGACTGCTGCCCAAGGCTGCAGGGCCAGCCCCAGGGGCAATGGCTTCAGCCCAGAGCAGAGCAGCTTGAGGCTGGCTGGGAGGAAGAAGTTGTGCAGCAGGAGGCTGCTGGAGCACTGCAGCAGGTTGCCCAGGGAGCTGCCAGCTGAGTTCCCCTCCCTGGAGCTCTTCCAGGGGAGGCTGGGACAGGGCTCTGGGCAACCTGCTGTGGGGGAGGATGTCCCTGCTGGGGACAGGGGGAAGGGGCTGGAGCTGGCTGAGCTCTGGAGCTGCCTCCCAGCCCAGTCTGGGTTGGTATCTCCACCATGGGCTCTCTCCCCCACTCCCCCTCTCCCCCTCTCACCTTCCACATCTCCTCTTCCCTCCCTCTTCCCTCCCTCTTCCCTCTCTCTTCCCTCTCTCCCCTCTCCTCTTTCCCATCCCCCTCTCTCCCCTTCTCCCATTTCTCCTCTCTCCCCTCTCTTCCATCTCTTCCCTTCCCCCTCCCCTCTTTCCCTTCCCCCTTCCCCCCTCCCCTCTTTCCCTTCCCCTTTCCCTTCCCCTCTCTCTCCCTCCCCTCTTCCCCCTCCCCTCTTCCCCTCTCCTCTTTTCCCTCCCCTCTTTCCCTTCCCCTCTTTCCCTTCCCCTCTCTCTCCCCTCTTCCCCCTCCCCTTTTCTCCCTCCCCTCTTCCCCTCTCCACTTTCCCTTCCCCCTCCCCCTCTTCCCCCTCCCCTCTCTCTTCCTCCCCTCTTTCCCCTCCCCTCTTCCTCTCCCCTCTTCCCCCTCCCCTCTTCCCTCTCCCCTCTTTCCCTTCCCCTCTTCCCCCTCCCCTCTCCCCCTCCCCTCTCCCCCCTCCCCTCTTTCCCTTCTCCTCTTCCCTTCCCCTCTTTCCCTTCCCCTCTTCCCCCTCCCCTCTTCCCCCTCCCCTCTTTCCCTTCCCCTCTTCCCCCTCCCCTCTTCCCCCTCCCCTCTCCCCCCTCCCCTCTCCCCCTCCCCTCTTTCCCTTCTCCTCTTCCCCTTCCCTCTTTCCCTTCCCCCCTTTCCCTTCCCCTCTTTCCCTTCCCCTCTTCCCCCTCCCCTCTCCCCCTCTCCCTCTCCCCCCTCCCCTCTTTCCCTTCTCCTCTTCCCTTCCCCTCTTTCCCTTCCCCTCTTCCCCCTTCCCCTCTTTCCCTTCCCCTCTTTCCCTTCCCCTCTTTCCCTTCCCCTCTCTCCCCTCTCTCCTCTCTCCCCTCTCTCCTCTCTCTCCCTTCTCTTCCCCCTCTTCCCTCTTCCCTTTCCCCTCTCTCCCCTCTCCCCTCCCTTGCAGGGCAGCCCAGCCAGGTCTCCTCTCCAGCCGCAGCCACCCCTGAAGGCTCAGGAGCAGGAGGCAGAGCTGCCCCTGGCCGCCACGGGGAGGCTGCAGCCCCTCGGGGCCCCAGCTGCTGCTCCAGGAGCTGCTGGGGCTTGGCTCAGCCGCGGTGACCTCAGAGGACATCGAGGAATCAGCGCTGGAAAGGGCTCAGCCGCCAGGCAGAGGTCTGGGGACTGTGACCTCCTAATCCTCAGCCAGCCCTTGGGCAAAGGAAAATCCCTCCCTGGCCTCTTGCTGCTGGCAGGAGCAGAGGATGCCAGGGTGGGAGGGGCTTGGAAGGGACCCCTGGAGACCCTCCAGCCCAAGCCCCCTGCCAGAGCAGCAGCACAGAGCCCAGCACAGGACCCCCAGGAGCACAGCCGGGGGGGGCTGCAAAGGCTGCAGGGAAGGAGACTCCAAACCCTCCCTGGGCAGCCTGGGCCAGGCCTCTGGGAGCCTCCCAGGGCAGAAGTTCCTCCTCCTGCTGAGGTGGAACCTCCTGGGCTGCAGTTTCCATCCCCTGCCCCTTGGCCTGTGCCAGGCTGCAGCTGAGCAGGGCCTGGCCCTGGCCCCTCCCTCCTGCCCCCCAGCCCCCAGCTCTGCAGAGCCTTTGAGCAGATCCCTCTCAGCCTCCTGCTCTCCACACTCAGCACCCCCAGGGCTCTCAGCCTCTCCTCCCCAGGAGGAGGGAGAATCACTTGGAGAATCTTCCTGGGCTGGGAGAAACCTTCCTGGCTGGGAGAATCCCTCTGGGTTGGGAGAATCTTCCTGGGCTGGGATAAATCTCCCTGGGCTGAGAGAATCTCTCTGGGCTGGGAGAATCTTCCTGGGTTGGGATAAACCTTCCTGGGTTGGGATAAATCTTCCTGGGCTGGGACAATCTCTCTGGGTTGGAAGATTCTGCCTGGGCTGGGAGAATCTTCCTGGGCTGGGAGAATCTCTCTGGGTTGGGATAAATCTCTCTGGGCTGGGAGAATCTGCCTGGGCTGGGAGAAACCTTCCTGGCTGGGAGAATCCCTCTGGGTTGGGAGAATCTTCCTGGGCTGGGATAAATCTTCCTGGGCTGGGAGAATCTTCCTGGGCTGGGATAAATCTCCCTGGGCTGAGAGAATCTTCCTGGGCTGGGAGAATCTCTCTGGCTTGGGATAAATCTTCCTGGGCTGGGAGATTCTGCCTGGGCTGGGAGAATCTTCCTGGGCTGTGAGATTCTGCCTGGGCTGGGATAAATCTTCCTGGGCTGGGAGAATCTCTCTGGGTTGGGAGATTCTGCCTGGGCTGGGAGAATCTTCCTGGGTTGGGATAAACCTTCCTGGGTTGGGATAAACCTTCCTGGGTTGGGATAAATCTTCCTGGGCTGGGACAATCTCTCTGGGTTGGTAGAATCTTCCTGGGCGGGGAGAATCTTCCTGGGCTGGTATAAACCTTCCTGGGCTGGGATAATCTGGGTTAGGATAAATCTTCCTGGGCTGGGAGAATCTCTCTGAGTTGGGAGAATCTTCCTGGGCTGGGATAAATCTCCCTGGGCTGAGAGAATCTTCCTGGGCTGGGAGAATCTCTCTGGCTTGGGATAAATCTTCCTGGGCTGGGAGATTCTGCCTGGGCTGGGAGAATCTTCCTGGGCTGGGAGAATCTCTCTGGGTTGGGAGATTCTGCCTGGGCTGGGAGAATCTTCCTGGGCTGGGATAAATCCCTCTGGGTTGGGAGAATCTGGGTTAGGATAAATCTTCCTGGGTTGGGATAAATCTTCCTGGGCTGTGAGATTCTGCCTGGGCTGGGATAAATCTTCCTGGGCTGGGAGAATCTCTCTGGGTTGGGAGATTCTGCCTGGGCTGGGAGAATCTTCCTGGGCTGGGATAAATCTTCCTGGGCTGGGAGAATCTTCCTGGGCTGGGATAAATCTTCCTGGGCTGGGAGAATCTTCCTGGGCTGGGATAAATCTTCCTGGGCTGGAATAAATCTTCCTGGCTTGGGAGAATCTCTCTGGGTTGGGAGAATCTTCCTGGGCTGGGAGAATCTTCCTGGGCTGGGAGAGTCTCTCTGGGCTGGGATAAAACTTCTTGGGCTGGGAGAATCTTCCTGGGCTGGGATAAATCTTCCTGGGCTGGGAGAATCTCTCTGGGTTGGGAGAATCTCTCTGGGCTGGGATAAATCTTCCTGAGCTGGGATAAATCTCCCTGGGCTGGGATAAATGTTCCTGGGTTGGGAGAATCTCTCTGGGCTGGGATAAATCTTCCAATGCTGGGAGAATCTTTCTGGGCTGGGAGAATCTCTCTGGGTTGGGAGAATCTCTCTGGGCTGGGATAAATCTTCCTGGGCTGGGAGAATCTCTCTGGGCTGGGATAAATCTTCCTGAGCTGGGATAAATCTCCCTGGGCTGAGATAAACCTTCCTGGGTTGGGATAAATCTTCCTGGATAGGGAACAGACCTTGCTGGCAGCCCAGAGGGCAGCAGGAGGACTCTGTGCCAAGCTCTGCCTTTGGAGCTTTGTTCTTGTGGGGCTGATTTGTAAACCTGGAGGAGCTTCCCAGCTGGCCTTGGATCAATGCTGGTTTGTGCCTCCCAGCCTCGGGTTCCTGCCTCTGCCATAGGGGAGGGGAGCAGGGGTGGGGGAGGGGAGCAGGGTGGGGGGAAGGGAAACCCCCCCCACCCCCACCACAAAGCTGGGAAACAAAACTTCCCCTTCAGAGGAGGAAAAAGGGGGAAGGAAAAAGCCAAGCCAAGGCTCTGGGTGGCAGAGCAGGGCTGGAGCTGTGCTGCCAAGAGAGCTGGCAGCGAGCTGAGGCACTGAGCTGGCACTGGGCTGGCACTGGGCTGAGGCTTTGCCCTGCTGGGCAGCTGGGGGTGGAAGTTAGGAGCAGGTTGAGGGAATGTGGGCAAGGGAGGTGGGGGGGGGAAAGAAGAGGAGGAGAATTTGAGCCCTCAGGCAGGGAATTCCATCCCAGCTGCTCTGCCACAGGCAGCAGTTGGAGCTGTCCAAGCCCTAATAAGCTGTTGGGAGGAGATAGAACCTCCCAGGGGTGCCCAGGTTGGGCTGTGCCAGGTCAGAGACCCTCAAAGGAGGAGAATTGGATCCTTCAGCCAGGGAATTCCATCCCAGCTGCCCTTCCAAAGAGAGGATTTGGAGCTTGTCCATCCCTGAGCAACCTTCTGGAGGGGAAAGAACCTCCCAGGGGTGCCCAGGTTGGGCTGTGCCAGGTCAGAGACCCCCAAAGGAGGAGAATTGGATCCCTCAGCCAGGGAATTCCATCCCAGCTGCTCTTCCACAGGGACCATTTGGAGCTTTTCAAGCTCAAATCAGCTTTTGGGTGAGGAAAGAACCTCCCAGGTGTGCCCAGGTTGGGCTGTGCCACCTCAGGGATCCCAAAAGGAGAAGAATTTGATCCCTCAGGCAGGGAATTCCATCCCAGCTGCCCTTCCAAAGAGAGGATTTGGAGCTTGTCTATCCCTGATCAACCTTCTGGAGGGGAAAGAACCTCCCAGGGGTGCCCAGGTTGGGCTGTGCCAGGTCAGAGACCCCAAAAGGAGGAGAATTGGATCCCTCAGGCAGGGAATTCCATCCCAGCTGCTCTTCCACAGGGACCATTTGGAACTTTTCAAGCTCAAATCAGCTTTTGGGTGAGGAAAGAACCTCCCAGGGGTGCCCAGGTTGGGCTGTGCCACCCTCAGGGATCCCAAAAGGAGGAGAATTGGATCCCTCAGCCAGGGAATTCCAACCCAGCTGCCCTTCCAAAGAGAGGATTTGGAGCTTGCCCATCCCTGAGCAACCTTCTGGAGGGGAAAGAACCTCCCAGGGGTGCCCAGGTTGGGCTGTGCCAGGTCAGAGACCCCTAAAGGAGGAGAATTGGATCCCTCAGTCAGGGAATTCCATCCCAGCTGCCCTTCCAAAGAGAGAATTTGGAGCTTGTCCATCCCTGAGCAACCTTCTGGAGGGGAATGAAGCTCCCAGGGGTGCCCAGCTTGGGCTGTGCCACCTCAGGGATCCCAAAAGGAGGAGAATTGGATCCCTCAGCCAGGGAATTCCATCCCAGCTGCCCTTCCACAGGGACCAGTTGGAGCTTTTCAAGCCCAAATCAGCTTTTGGGAGGGGAAAGAACCTCCCAGGGGTGCCCAGGTTGGGCTGTGGCACCTCAGGGATCCCAAAAGGAGAAGAATTTGATCCCTCAGGCAGGGAATTCCATCCCAGCTGCCCTTCCAAAGAGAGGATTTGGAGCTTGTCCATCCCTGAGCAACCTTCTGGAGGGGAAAGAACCTCCCAGGGGTGCCCAGCTTGGGCTGTGCCAGGTCAGAGACCCCCCAAAGGAGAAGAATTTGATCCCTCAGGTGGGGAATTCCAACCCAGCTGCTCTTCCACAGGGAGCAGTTGGAGCTTTTCAAGCCCAAATCAGCTTTTGGGTGAGGAAAGAACCTCCCAGGGGTGCCCAGGTTGGGCTGTGCCAGGTCAGAGACCCCCAAAGGAGGAGAATTGGATCCCTCAGGCAGGGAATTCCATCCCAGTTGCTCTTCCACAGGGAGCAGTTGGAGCTTTTCAAGCTCAAATCAGCTTTTGGGAGGGGAATCCCCGATCCCGTGCCCACCCTCCCAAAGCAGAGCCAGGTGGGCACCGGGCTGGGAGCCACCAGCAGCCTTTAATCGCCAAGCTCTGGCCCTACACAGTAGGACCCAGGGGGGATCTTGGGCAGGGGGCGGCCACCGCGGGCCACATCCCTCCTGGTGTCCCTCCCCCAAGAGGCTGGGGACAAAGGGGAGGGGGATTCGGGGCGGGGGGAGAGGGGCAGCTCCGGCAGGGTCCCAAAGCGGCAAATAAATTAGAATGGATAAAGTAAAACCACCAAAAGCAGCCCCAAAAGCCCGGGGGGCTGGGAGGGGGGCGGGGAGAGACCCTCCCGGGGGCAGCCTGGCACCTGGGGAAGGGAACAGGGACACCTTGGTCACCCCGGTGTGGGCACCCTGGGGACATTAGGACCTTGGTCACCTCAGTGGGGGCAGCCAGGGGACATTGGGGACCCTCCTCAGCCCGGGCTGGGGGCAGCCTGGCACCTGAGGAAGGGACAGGGGCACCTTGGTGGTCACCCCGGTGTGGGCACCCTGGGGACATTGGGGACCCCCCTCAACCCAGTGGGGGCCACCCCGGGGGCATTGGGACCTTGGTCACCTCGGTGTGGGCAGCTTGGGGACATTGAGGACCCTCCTCAGCCCGGGCTGGGGGCAGCCTGGCACCTGAGGAAGGGACAGGGGCACCTTGGTGGTCACCCCGGTGTGGGCACCCTGGGGACATTAGGACCTTGGTCACCCCAGCATGGGCAGCCTGGGGACACTGGGGACCCTCCTCAACCCAGTGGGGGCCACCCCGGGGCCATTAGGACCTTTGTCACCTCGGTGGGGGCAGCCAGGGGACACTGGGGACCCTCCTCAGCCCGGGCTGGGGGCAGCCTGGCACCTTGGGAGGGGACAGGGACACCTTTGTCACCCCAGCACGGGCAGCCAGGGGACATTGGGGACCCTCCTCAACCCAGTGGGGGCCAACCCGGGGACATTGGGACCTCTGTCACCTCGGTGGGGGCAGCCTGGGGACATTGGGGACCCTCCTCAGCCCGGGCTGGGGGCAGCCTGGCACCTGGGGAAGGGGACAGGGACACCTTGGTCACCCCAGTGTGGGCAGCCTGGGGACATTGGGACCTTGGTCACCTCAGTGGGGGCAGGCAGGGGACATTGGGGACCCTCCTCAGCCCGGGCTGGGGGCAGCCAGGGGACACTGGGGACATGGGGACCCTCCTCAGCCCGGGCTGAGGGCAGCCTGGCACCTGAGGAAGGGACAGGGGCACCTTGGCCACCCCGGTGTGGGCACCTTGGGGACATTGGGGACCTCCATCAGACCAGTGGGGGCCACCCCGGGGACATTAGGACCTTTGTCACCTCGGTGGGGGCAGCCAGGGGACATTGGGGACCCTCCTCAACCCAGTGGGGGCCACCCCGGGGACATTGGGACCTTTGTCACCCCAGCACGGGCAGCCTGGGGACCCTCCTGACCCTGAGGGCTGTGGGGACCCTGCCTGTCCCCTCGGGCCCCCCAGCGCTGCAGGCAGGGCCAGCCCGGGGCCGCGGGGACCCTCCTGGCTCAGGCCAGGGTCGCCCGGAGCAGGCAGTGGCCTGGGAGCGTCCCGGGGCGGGAGCTGCCCTCCGGGGGGGGCAGGGGGCTCAGGGCCGCCCGGGGGCCGCTGGCAGCAGCAGGGGCTTGGGCAGCACCGGGGGCTTCATGGAGAAGGAGCGCTCCAGGGCGTGGGGCCGGGGGCCCCAGGGGGTCCCCCAGTGGGGGGGGGCGGCCCCGGGGGTCCCCAGCGAGTGCATGCGGGTGAGCCCTCGGGGCAGCCCGGGGGGTCTGCCCGGCGCCCCCCCCAGCGAGTGTCTCTGCGCCAGGGGCCGGCGCGGGGGCGGGGGGCTGTCGGGGGGCACGTCCAGGCGGCGGGGGGGGGCGTCCCGGGGGTCCGCGGGCAGGCTGCAGAGCTGAGCCCCCCGGCCGCACCCGGTTGGCGAAGGAACCGGCGCCCGGGGGGGGTCGCAGCCCACCCGCAGCCCCCCCCCGGCCCGCGCCGAGCCCCCCGAGCCCTGCGGCCGCTGCAGCCTCTCCTCCAGGCTGCCTTTGGCGGGGGGGTCCCGGGCCGGGGGGCTCCGGGCACGCCGGGGTGCCCAGGGGGGTGGCTCGGCCGCGTCGAGGCTCCGGCAGCCGCTCTCGGGAGGTCTTGGCGGGGGGCTGCGGGGTGGGCTCGGGGGCGGGCGGCTCGGGGAGGTCCCGGGGCGGCAGCAGAGGGTAGAGGCGGGGGGGCTGGCGGCTGGGCCGGGGGTCGCGGGGTGGCGGCGGGGGGCTCCGGGGGCGCCTTGGGCGCGGCGGGGCGGCGGCAGCAGGCGGCCAGCAGCCCCGCGGCCAGGGCGCCCATGGCGAAGGCTCCCAGCACGCAGCCCACCAGCACCGACACCGGCACCGCCGCCGCGACCCCCGGCCCGGGCTGCCGCACCCCTGCGGGAACAGCCATCAGCCTCCCCTTGCACCGCCCGGGGGGGGCTCCTGCCCTACGGACCCCCAGCCCCGGGTCCTCCCCTTGGCCCAGGGCTCCCTCTGCCACCCCTTGGGGTCCCTCTGCCACCCCCCTGGGGTCCCTCTGCCGCTCCATGGGGTGCCTCTGCCACTCCTTGGGGTCCCTCCTCACCCCTTGGGGTCCCTCCTCATCCCTTGGGGTCCCTCTGCCACTCCATGGGGTGTCTCTGCCACTCCTTGGGGTCCCTCCTCACCCCTTGGCGTCCATCCTCATCCCTTGGGGTCCCTCCTCACCCCTTTGGGTCCCTCTGCCACCCCTTGGGGTCCCTCCTCACCCCTTGGGGTCCATCCTCATCCCTTGGGGTCCCTCTGCCACCCCTTGGGGTCCCTCCTCACCCCCTGGGTTCCCTCCTCACCCCTTGGGGTCCCCTCTGCCACTCCTTGGGGTCCCTCCTCACCCCTTGGGGTCCCTTCTCATCCCTTGGGGTCTCTCTGCCACCCCTTGGGGTCCCTCTGCCACCCCTTGGGGTCCCTCCTCATCCCTTGGGGTCCCTCTGCCACCCCTTGGGGTCTCTCTGCCACCCCTTGGGGTCCCTCTGACACTCCTTGGGGTCCCTCCTCATCCCTTGGGGTCCCTCCTCACCCGTTGGGGTCCCTCCTCATCCCTTGGGGTCCCCCCACCCAGGTCCTGCATCCGTCTCTGGGGTCCCTCCCCAGTCCCCAGGGTCTCTGATTGGTCTTTGGGGTCCCTCTCCCATCCCTGGGAGTCCCTCCTTGGTCCCCAGAGTCCTCCCCTTCCCCAGGGTCCCTCCGAAGTCCCCGGGGGTCCCTCCCGGTCCCTGGGGGTCCCTCCCCGTCCCTGAGTGTCCCTCCCGGTCCCTGGGTCCCTCCCGGTCCTTGGGGGTCCCTCCCCGTCCCCGGGGGTCCTTCCCGGTCCCTGGGTGTCCCTCCCGGTCCCTGAGTCCTTCCCAGTCCTCGGGGGTCCCTCCCGGTCCCCCCCCCCTGCTGCCCAGGCTCCCTCCCCGGGGGTCCCTCCCGGTCCCTGAATCCCTCCCGGTCCTTGGGGGTCCCTCCCGGTCCCTGAGTCCTTCCCAGTCCCCGGGGGTCCCTCCCGGTCCCTGTGTCCCTCCCGGTCCCCCCCCCTGCTGCCCAGGCTCCCTCCCCGGGGGTCCCTCCCGATCCCTGGGGGTCCCTCCCGGTCCCTGAGTCCTTCCCAGTCCCCGGGGGTCCTTCCCGGTCCCTGTGTCCCTCCCGGTCCCCCCCCCTGCTGCCCAGCTCCCTCCCCGGGGGGTCGCCGGGGGGCGTCACTGACCATGAGCCAGGTCCCTGTCGCTGTCGCCAGGAGCTGCAGCGTCTGCGAGAGCAGCGCAGGGCTGGGGCCAGGGCCACCTATGCGCCCCCCCGAGTGCCCCCCACATCCTCCGGTGCCCCCCACCTGTGCCCCCCCCCCGTCAGTGCCCCCCACATCCTCCGGTGCCCCCCACCTGTGCCCCCCACCCAGCGCCCCCCACATCCTCCGGTGCCCCCCACCTGTGCCCCCCCCCAGTGCCCTTCCCGCTGCCCAGTGCCCCCCCCGGTGCCCAATGCCCCTCCCGCTGCCCAATCTCCCCCCGGTGCCCCCCCCCCCACTTCTGCCCGGTGCCCAGTGGCCCCCAGGTGCCCCCCGCTCAGTGCCCAGTGCCCCCCAGGTGCCCCCCACTCAGTGCCCAGTGCTCCCCCCTGCTGCCCAGTGCCCCCTCCCCGGTGGCCAGTGCCCCCCAGGTGCCCCCCGCTCAGTGCCCAGTGCCCCCCCGGTGCCCTCTGTCACCTTGGCAGGTCCCAGAGCTCCCCGAGGCTCCCTCCAGGTCCTGCTCAAAGCCACTCCTGGGGTACAGGGTGGGTGTCGGGGGGGGTCTGGCACCCTCTGTGCCCAGCACCAGGGGAGGGCACCCAGGAGGTGCCCCCTGGGGGGCAAGGGGCGGGGGGGGGCAGGACCCGAGGAGGGTCCCCCGGGGGCGGGGGGGGCACCTACGGCAGGTCCTGGGTGAAGGGCACACAGCCCCCGGGGGGCAGCCAGACGCAGTAGGGGTCCCGGGCGGCCAGGCAGCTCCTGCCAGGGGTGCCCCCAGAGATGCCCTCACACAGCTCTGTGCCCTCCAGCCCTCGCCCCCCACGTGCCCACCCCGTGCCCGGCGCCTCTGTGCCCCCCAAGCCCACCCTGTGCCACCCTGTGCCCCTTGCCCTCCCATGCCTGCCCTGTACCCTCCCACCCCCTCCCAAGCTCCCATGCCCACCCTACACCCACCTGTGCCCCATGCCCACCTGTGCCCCCTGCTCCTGCATGCCTTCATACCTCCATGCCCACCCCATGCCCACCCCACACCCACCTGTGCCTCATGCCCGCCCCATGCCCACCTGTGCCTCATGCCCACCCATACCCAAATCTGCCTCATGCCCACCGCATGCCCACCTGTGCCCCCTGCCCCTGCATGCCTTCATACCCCCATGCCCACCCCATGCCCACCTGTACCCTGTGCCCTCAAACACCCTCCCAAGCCCCCATGCCCACTCTAAACCCACCAGTGCCCCATGCCCACCTGTGTCCACCTGTGCTCCATGCCCACCCCATGCCCACCTGTGCCCCCTGCCCCTGCATGTCTTCATACCTCCATGCCCACCCCATGCCCACCTGTGCCCTGTGCCCTCAAACGCCCTCCCAAACTCCCATGCCCATTCCAAACCCCCAGTGCCCTATGCCCACCTGTGCCCTCTGCCCTCAAACACCCTCCCAAGCTCCCATGCCCACTCTAAACCCACCAGTGCCTCATGCCCACCCCATGCCCACCCGTGCCCCATGCCCACCCCACGACCACTAGTGCCCCATGCCCACCCAACGCTCACCAGTGCCCCATGCCCACCCTATGCCCACCTGTGCCCTATGCCCCTGCATGCCTTCGTACCTCCATGCCCACCCCATGCCCACCTGTGCCCTCCAACGCCTTCCCAAGCTGCCATGCCCACTCCCAACCCCCCAGTGCGCCATGCCCACCTGTGCCCACCTGTGCCCCATGGCCACCCCATGCCCACAAGTGCCCTCCAACGCCCTCCCAAGCTGCCATGCCCACTCCCCACCCCCCAGTGCCCCATGCCCACCTGTGCCCACCTGTGTCTCATGCGCACCCAACGCTCACCAGTGCCCCATGCCCACCCCATGCCCACCCCATGCCCACCTGTGCCCTGTGCCCTCAAACACCCTCCCAAGCTCCCATGCCCACTCTAAACCCACCAGTGCCCCATGCCCACCTGTGCCCACCTGTGCCCCATGCCCACCCAACACTCACCAGTGCCCCATGCCCCCCAGTGCCCCATGCCCACCCCATGCCCACCTGTGCCCCCTGCCCCTGCATGCCTTCATACCCCCATGCCCACCCCATGCCCACCTGTGCCCCCTGCCTCTGCATGTCTTCATACCCTCATGCCCACCCCGTGCCCACCTGTGCCCTCTGCCCTCAAATGCCCTCCCAAGCCCCCATGCCCACTCTAAACCCCCCAGTGCCCCATGCCCACCCCACGCTCACCTGTGCCTCATGCCCACCCCATGCCCACCTGTGCCCTATGCCCCTGCATGCCTTCATACCTCCATGCCCACCCCATGCCCACCTGTGCCCTATGCCCCTGCATGCCTTCATACCTCCATGCCCACCCCATGCCCACCTGTGCCCTATGCCCCTGCATGCCTTCGTACCTCCATGCCCACCCCATGCCCACCTGTGCCCTCCAACGCCCTCCCAAGCTGCCATGCCCACTCCCCACCCCCCAGTGGGCCATGCCCCCCCCCCGTGGCCCGCGGCCGGCAGTGCCCCCGCGCTGCTCACCGCTGGCAGGAGCCGTGCCTGGCACAGCGGCTCAGGGGCACCCGCAGCAGGCACCCGGCGAAGGCCACGAACAGCTCCTGGCCTGGGAGGTGCAGCTCCAGCCCCAGCACCCGGCTGGCACCCTGCTGGCCCTGGCACCTGCGCAGCCACACAGCACCCACGGGGGCTGCACCCAGGGCCACCCCCCGGCTGGTGCCCACCTGGCTCCCTGGCACCCATAAGCTCCCCAGCAGCCCCTGGCACCCAGCAGTGCCCAGCAGCACCCAGCAGTGCCAACCAGCAGTGCCCACAGTGCCCATGAGCAAACCAGCACCCAGCAGCACCCAGCAGTGCCAAGCAGTACCCAGCAGCGCCCAGCAGCACCCAGCAGTGCCAAGCAGTACCCAGCAGTGCCAACCAGCACCCAGCAGTGCCAAGCAGTACCCAGCAGTGCCAACCAGCACCCAGCAGCACCCAGCAGCACCCAGCAGTGCCAAGCAGTACCCAGCAGTGCCAACCAGCACCCAGCAGCACCCAGCAGCACCCAGCAGTGCCAAGCAGTACCCAGCAGTGCCAACCAGCACCCAGCAGCACCCAGCAGCACCCAGCAGTGCCAAGCAGTACCCAGCAGTGCCAACCAGCACCCAGCAGCACCCAGCAGTACCCAGCAGTGCCAAGCAGTACCCAGCAGTGCCAACCAGCACCCAGCAGCACCCAGCAGTACCCAGCAGTGCCAACCAGCACCCAGCAGCACCCAGCAGCACCCAGCAGTGCCAACCAGCACTCAGCAGTGCCCAGCAGTGCCCACAGTGCCCAGCAGTACCCAGCAGCACCCAGCAGTACCCAGCAGTGCCCACAGTGCCAATCAGTGCCCACTGGTGCCCAGCAGCACCCAGCAGTGCCCATGAGCTCACCAGCACCCACCAGTACCCACTGGCACCTATCAATGCCAACCAGCACCCAGCAGTGCCCAGCAGCACCCAGCAGTGCCAACCAGCACCCAGCAGTGCCCACTGGCACCCAGCAGTGCCAACCAGCACCCAACAGTGCCAACCAGCACTCAGCAGTGCCCACAGTGCCCAGCAGCACCCAGCAGTGCCAACCAGCACCCAGCAGTGCCCAGCAGCACCCAGCAGTGCCAACCAGCACCCAGCAGTGCCTACCAGCACTCAGCAGTGCCAACCAGCATCCATCAGTACCCACTGGCACCCAGCAGTGCCAACCAGCACCCAGCAGAGCCCACTGGTGCCCATCAGTGCCAACCAGCACCCAGCAGTGCCAACCAGCACCCAGCAGTGCCCAGCAGTGCCCACCAGCACCCAACAGTGCCCACTGGCACCCGGCAGTGCCAACCAGCAGCACCCACCAGTGCCCAGCAGTACCCAGCAGCACCCAGCAGTGCCCACAGTGCCCAGCAGCACCCATCAGTGCCCAGCAGCACCCACCAGTACCCACTGGCACCCATCAGTGCCCACCAGCACCCAGCAGTGCCCACAGTGCCCATGAGCTCACCAGCACCCAGCAGTGCCCACTGGCACCCAGCAGTGCCAACCAGCACCCACCAGTACCCACTGGCACCCATCAGTGCCAACCAGCACCCAGCAGTGCCCACTGGCACCCAGCAGTGCCAACCAGCACTCAGCAGTGCCCAGCAGTGCCCACAGTGCCCAGCAGCACCCAGCAGCACCCAGCAGTGCCCATGAGCTCACCAGCACCCATCAGTGCCAACCAGCACCCAGCAGTGCCAACCAGCACCCATCAGTACCCACTGGCACCCATCAGTGCCAACCAGAAGCACCCAGCAGCGCCCAGCAGCGCCCAGCAGCGCCCAGCAGCACCCAGCAGCACCCAGCAGCGCCCAGCAGCTGGCACTCACCTGGCAGGCTCATAGAGGCTGATCTCCTCCAGCAGCAGGGCCTCGGAGCTGGCATCCCCCCTGGCAGCGTGCCGCGGGCTGGCATGGGGCGCCGGGGTGCCAGGGGGGCGCTGGGCGGTGCCAGGGTGCTGGGTGCCCAGCAGGACCTTCAGCAGCCTCCCGTCCTCGGTGCCCAGGAAGAGCACAGTGCGGTTGCCCTGGGGCCCTGCGCCCACATCCGCTGCCAGCTGCGTCAGCCTGTGCCCAGCGCGGCCTCAGCCAGGGCTCTGCCAGCCTGGCACGGGGAGCCCCTCCCCGCCCCACCCTGGGGCACCCCCAGGCCTGGGTGCCAACCCTCCCCCCCACCCCCTCCCCCATGCCCATCCCCTGCTGGCACAAGTGGCCAAGGGCAACCATGCCCAGTGCCACCCATGCCCAGTGCCAGCCTGTGCCCAGTGCCACTCTGTGCCCAGTGCCACCCGTGCCCAGTGCCACCCTGTGCCCAGTGACATCCATGCCCAGTGACACCCTGCACCCAGTGACACCCTGTGCCCAGTGCTACCCATGCCCAGTGCTACCCATGCCCAGTGCCACCCTGTGCCCAGTGCTACCCTGTACCCAGTGACACCCATGCCCAGTGCCACCCATTCCCAGTGCCACCCTGTGCCCAGTGCCACCCATCATCAATGCCACCCATGCTCAATGCCACCCTGTGCCCAGTGCTACCCTGTACCCAGTGACACCCGTGCCCAGTGCCACCCTGTGCCCAGTGCCACCCATGCCCAGTGCCACCCCTGCCTAGTGCCACCCATCCCCAATGCTCCTCTCTCCCCACTGCCACCCTATCCTTGGCACCACCCACCCCCAATGCCACCCTGTCCCCCATGCCACCCATGCCCAGTGCCACCCTGTGCCCAGTGCCACCCATCTCCAATGCCACCAATCCCCAATGCCACCCTGTGCCCAGTGCCCCCCTGTGCCCATGGTCCCCCATCCCCGCTGCCCCCCCCCGCGCCCGCGCAGACCTGGGCCCGGTGCGGGTGAAGAGCGGCTGCCCGCCGGCAGGGGGCACTGTGCCATGCAGCAGGGGATGCTCCTTGGCGAAGCTCAGAGTCTCGTCCGGGAACTCCCCGGAGCTGCCGATGCCAGCCGCCGAGCCCAGCCCGGCGCAGCAGCCTGGCCTGGGGCACAGCCGGAGTGGGCACCTCGGCACCGCGGTGGGCACCACACCCCGGGAGAGGGCAGCCAGCTGCAGCCCGGCCTGGGGCACAGCCGGAGTGGGCACCTGGGCACCGCGGTGGGCACCACACCCTGGGAGGGGGCACCCAGCTGCAGCCCGGCCTGGGGCACAGCCGGAGTGGGCACCAGGGTGGGCACCACAGACCGGGAGGGGGCAGCCAGGTGCAGCCTGGCCTGGGGCACAGCTACAGTGGGCACCTGGGCACCATACCCTGAGAGGGGGCACCCAGATCGAGCTCAGCCTGTGGCACAGCTACAGTGGGCACCTGGGCATTGGGGTGGGCACCACAGCCCGGGAGGGGGCACCCAGCTGCAGCCCGGCCTGGGACACAGCCAGAGTGGGCACCTGGGCACCAGCTACAGGGGGCACCTGGGCACCATACCCTGAGAGGGGGCACCCAGATCGAGCTCAGCCTGTGGCACAGCTACAATGGGCACCTGGGCACCAGGGTGGGCACCACACCCCAGAAGGGGGCAGCCAGCTGCAGCCCGGCCTGTGGCACAGCTACAGTGGGCACCTGGGCACTGGGGTGGGCACCACAGCCCGGGAGGGATAGCCAGGTGCAGCCCAGCCTGTGGCACAGCTACAGTGGGTACCTGGGCACCAGGGTGGGCACCACAGCCCGGGAGAGGGCACCCAGCTGCAGCCCGGCCTGGGGCACAGCCAGAGTGGGCACCTGGGCACCATACCCTGAGGGGGGCACCCAGATCGAGCTCAGACTGTGGCACAGCTACAGTGGGCACCTGGGCATTGGGGTGGGCACCACAGCCCGGGAGGGGGCAGCCAGGTGCAGCCTGGGCTGTGGCACAGCCAAAGTGGGCACCATACCCTGAGGGGGGCACCCAGATCGAGCTCAGACTGTGGCACAGCTACAGTGGGCACCTGGGCACTGGGGTGGGCACCACACCCCGGGAGAGGGCACCCAGCTGCAGCCCGGCCTGGGGCACAGCCGGAGTGGGCACCTGGGCATTGAGGTGGGCACTACACCCCGGGAGGGGGCACCCAGCTGCAGCCCAGCCTGGGGCACAGCCAAAATGGGCACCTGGGCACCATACCCTGAGGGGGGCACCCAGATCGAGCTCAGTCTGTGGCACAGCTACAGTGGGCACCTGGGCATTGGGGTGGGCACCACAGCCCGGGAGGGGGCAGCCAGGTGCAGCCTGGGCTGTGGCACAGCCAGAGTGGGCACCTGGGCACCACAGCCGGGGAGGGGCAGCCAGGTGCCAGGGCTCGGGGGGGGGTACCTGGGCCGGGGCACCCTGTCCTCGGGCACCGGTGCCCAGGTGGCACCGCGGGGCTCGGCGAAGGGTCCCTCGAATGCCCTCTCCACGTCTGCCAGGTAGAAGGCACAGACAGCAGAGCCTGGGATGCTGGGGGGGGAGAGAGGTTGGCACTGGCACCGCGCCTGTGCCCCTGCCAGGGCTGCCATGCCATCCTCCCCTGCCTCACATCCCCCTTGTGCCACCCCCTCTGCCCCCCAGGAGCCTATCCACCCCCTGTGCCACCCCCAGAGCCTGTGCCCCCCTTGTGCCACCCCCTGTGCCCCCCAGGAGCCTATCCACCCCCTGTGCCACCCCCAGAGCCTGTGCCCCCCTTGTGCTACCCCCTGTGCCCCCCAGGAGCCTATCCACCCCCTGTGCCACCCCCAGAGCCTATCCACCTCCTGTGCCACCCCCAGAGCCTGTGCCCCCCTTGTGCCACCCCCTGTGCCCACCAGGAGCCTATCCACCCCCTGTGCCACCCCTAGAGCCTGTGCCCCCCTATGCTACCTCCTGTGCCCACCAGGAGCCCGTGTCCCCTTGTGCCACCCCCTGTACCCCTTGTGCCACCCCCTCTGCCCACCAGGAGCCTTTCTCCCCTTGTGCCACCCCCTGTACCCCTTGTGCCACCCCCTGTGCCCACCAGGAGCCTGTGTCCCCTTGTGCCACCCCCTGTACCCCTTGTGCCACCCCCTCTGCCCACCAGGAGCCTGTGACCCCTTGTGCCACCCCGTGCCCACATCCCCCCCTTGTGCCACCCCGTGCCACCCAGGAGCCTGTGTCCCCTTGTGCCACCCCCGTGCCCATTGTGCCACCCCCGTGCCCACACTCCCCCTTGTGCCACCCTCTGTGCCCACATCCCCCCCTTGTGCCACCCTCTGTGCCTGTCACTTGTGCCACGCCCTGTGCCCACTGTGCCACCCCGTGCCCACCAGGAGCCTGTGTCCCCTTGTGCCACCCCCTGTGCCTGTCCATTGAGCCACCCCCTGTACCACCCAGGAGCCTGCCCCCTCCTTGTGCCACCCCTAGAGCCTGTGCCCCCCTGTGCTACCTCCTGTGCCCCCCAGGAGCCTACCTCCCCTTGTGCCACCCTCTGTGCCCACCAGAAGCCCGTGTCCCCTTGTGCCACCCCCTGTACCCCTTGTGCCACCTGCTGTGCCCACCAGGAGCCTGCCCCCTTCTTGTGCGACCCCTGGAGTCTGTGCCCCCCTATGCTCCCTCCTGTGCCCACCAGGAGCCTGTGACCCCTTGTGCCACCCCGTGCCCACATCCCCCCCTTGTGCCACCCCCTGTGCCTGTCCATTGTGCCACCCCCTGTGCCCACCAGGAGCCCGTGTCCCCTTGTGCCACCCCCTGTACCCCTTGTGCCACCCCTTGTGCCCACCAGGAGCCTGTGACCCCTTGTGCCACCCTGTGCCCACATTCCTCCCTTGTGTCACCCTCTGTGCCCACATCCCCCCCTTGTGCCACCCCCGTGCCCATTGTGCCACCCCCTGTGCCCACATCCCCCCCTTGTGCCACCCCCTGTGCCCACCAGGAGCCTGTGTCCCCTTGTGCCACCTCCTGTACCCCTTGTGCCACTCCCTGTGCCTGTCCATTGTGCCACCCCCTGTGCCACCCAGGAGCCTGTGACCCCTTGTGCCACCCCCCGTGCCCACATCCCCCCCTTGTGCCACCCTCTGTGCCTGTCGCTTGTGCCACGCCCTGTGCCCGCTGTGCCACCCCGTGCCCACCAGGAGCCTGCGTCCCCTTGTGCCCCCCCCCGTGCCCACTGTGCCCCCCCCCCCGCGGTGCCCTGCCTGTTGGGCTGGGTGCCAAAGAGCGCCAGGACCGCGGGGTGGCCGTGCAGGCTGCGGGGGGGGGGTCACAGCCTCCAGGACGTCGAAGTGGAAGTTGGCATCGCCTGGCACCGAGCACTGCAGCCGCAGCTTCAGGAAGGAGGTCCAGCGGCGCTCCAGCACCCGCGGCGAGCCCCCCCGGTCGTTGCGGCACACCCGTGCCACCCGCGCCACCAGCACCTGCGGGCACCGCCGGGCACTGAGGGCACCGCCGGGCACTGCGGGCACTGGCAGGCACCAGCGGGCACTGCAGGCACGCAGGCACCCCTGGGCGCCAGCCCCTTGGTACCCATGGGTGGGCATCAGCACCTTGGCACCCATGGGCATCACTACCTTGGTACCCATAGGTGCTGGCACACAGGGACCCATGGGCATCACTACCTTGGCACCCATGGGTGGGCATCAGCACCTTGGCACCCATGGGTGCTGGTACACAGGGACTCATGGGCATCACTACCTTGGCACCCATGGGTGGGCATCAGCACAGAGGGACCTGTGGGTGTCAGCACCTTGGCACCCATGGGTGCTGGCACACAGGAACCCATGGGCATCACTACCTTGGCACCCACGGGTGGGCATCAGCACCTTGGCACCCATGGGTGCTGGTACACAGGCACTCATTGGCATCACTACCTTGGCACCCATGGGTGGGCATCAGCACACAGGGATATGTGGGCATCAGCACCTTGGCACCTATGGGTGCTGGCACACAGGAACCCATGGGCTTCAGCACCTTGGCACCCATGGGTGGGCATCAGCACCTTGGCACCCATGGGTGCTGGCACACAGGGACCCATAGGCATCAGCACCTTGGCACCCATGGGTGGGCATCAGCACCTTGGCACCCATGGGTGCTGGCACACAGGAACCCATGGGCATCAGCACCTTGGCACCAATGGGTGCTGGTACACAGGCACTCATTGGCATCACTACCTTGGCACCCATGGGTGGGCATTAGCACACAGGGATATGTGGGCGTCAGCACCATGGCACCCATGGGTGCTGGTACATAGGGACTCATGGGCATCAGCACCTTGGCACCCATGGGTGCTGGCACACAGGGATATGTGGGCGTCAGCACCTTGGCACCTGTGGGTGCTGGCACACAGGAAGCCATGGGCATCATCACCTTGGCACCTATGGGTGCTGGCACACAGGAACCCATGGGCATCACTACCTTGGCACCCATGGGTGGGCATCAACACAGAGAGACCTGTGGGCATCAGCACCTTGGCACCCATGGGTGCTGGTACACAGGAACCCATGGGCATCACTACCTTGGCACCCATGGGCATCAGCACCTTGGCACCCACAGGTGCCAGCCCCCAGGGACCCGCAGGCATCAGCACCTCGGGCTGGCACCCACGGGCACCTGTACACGCAGCTGGCACCCAGGGGCACCCACAGCCGTCAGTCACCCCGGGGGGCACCAGCACCCCCCCAGGGAGGGGCCCTGGGGTGTGCCCTGCCTCGGTGCCAGGGGGCGGGCAGGGGGCACCCACCTTGCCCTGGGCACTGAGCTCCACGGCCACCTCCCTGAAGAAGAAGTAGACGAAGGCTCCGTAGGGCAGGGCCTGGACGAAGTGAGGCTCTGGGGGGGGGCAGGCTGGCATCAGTGCCCCCTCCGGAGCCCCCCCGGAGCCCCCCGGAGCCCCCCAGGCCCACAGACCCCCACAGACCTACAGACACCCCCAGCCCCCAACCCATACACACTGCACCCCCAGCCCCATAAACACCTCCAGCCCCTTCCCCAGCCCCAACCCCATACCCCCTTCTCTAGCCCCCTCCCCAGCCCCATCCACACCCATATCCCCCTCCCCAGCCCCATACCCCCTCCTCTAGCCCCCTCCCCAATCCCATACACCCATATCCCCCTCCCCAGCCCCATAGCCCCTCCTCATCCCCATACCCTCTCCCCTAGCCCCCTCCCCAGTCCCATATACTCATATCCCCCTCCTCATGTCCCCTCCCCAGCCCCATACCACCTTCTCCAGCCCCCTCCCCATCCATATCCCCCTCCCCAGCCCCATACCCTCTCTCCTAGCCCCCTCCCCAGCCCCATCCACACTCATATCCCCCTCCCCAGCTCCATATCCCCCTCCCCAGCCCCATACCCTCTCCCCTAGCCCCCTCCCCAGTCCCATATACTCATATCCCCCTCCCCATATCCCCTCCCTAGCCCCATATCCCCCTCCCCAGCCCCATCCACACCCATATCCCCCTCCCCAGCTCCATATCCCCTCCCAGCCCCATACCCTCTCCCCTAGCCCCCTCCTCATCCCCATACCCTCTGCCCTAGCCCCCTCCCCAGTCCCACTCATATCCCCCTCCCCATATCCCCTCCCCATCCCCCCTTCTCTAGCCCCCTCCCCAGCCCCATCCACACTCATATCCCCCTCCCCAGCTCCATATCCCCCTCCCCAGCCCCATACCCTCTCCCCGAGCCCACTCCCCAGCCCCATACCTCCTCCTCATCCCCATACCCTCTCCCCTAGCTCCCTCCCCAGTCCCACTCATATGCCCCTCCCCATATCCCCTCCCCAGCCTCATATCCTCTCCCCTAGCCCCCCCTCATCCCCATACCCTCTCCCCTAGCCCCCTCCTCATCCCCATACCCCCTCCTCATCCCCATACCCTATCCCCTAGCTCCCTCCCCAGTCCCACTCATATCCCCCTCCCCATATCCCCTCCCCAGCCCCATAGCCTCTCCTCTAGCCCACTCCCCAGCCTCACTCTCATATCCCCTCCCCAGCCCCACGCCCCCTCCCCAGCCCCATCCACACCTATATCCCCCTCCCCAACTCCATATCTCCCTCCCCAGCCCCCTACCCTCCCCCCTAGCCTCCTCCCCAGCCCCACCCACACTCCCCCCCCTCCCCAGCCCCATAGCCTCTCCCCATACCCCCTCCTCATCCCCATACCCTATCCCCTAGCTCCCTCCCCAGTCCCACTCATATCCCCCTCCCCATATCCCCTCCCCAGCCCCATACCCTCTCCCCTAGCCCCCTCCTCATCCCCATACCCTCTCCCCTAGCTCCCTCCCCAGTCCCACTCATATCCCCCCTCCCCATATCCCCCCTCCCCATATCCCCTCCCCAGCCCCATACCCTTTCTCCTAGCCCCCTCCCCAGCCCCATACCCCCTCCTCATCCTCATACCCTCTCTCCTAGCCCCCTCCCCAGCCCCATACCCCCTCCTCATCCCCATACCCTCTCCCCTAGCTCCCTCCCCACTCCCACTCATATCCCCCTCCCCATATCCCCCTCCCCAGCCCCATCCACACCTATATCCCCCTCCCCAACTCCATATCCCCCTCCCCAGCCCCATACCCTCCCCCCTAGCCTCCTCCCCAGCCCCATCCACGCTCCCTCCCTCCCTCCCCAGCCCCATAGCCTCTACCTCTGAGCCCCCTCCCCAGCCTCCCCCAGCCCCCTCCCCGCCCGCAGCCCCTCCCCCGGGGGCGGTACCCTGCAGCCAGCGGGAGCTGTACTTGAGGGTCCGGAGCGGCGGCCGCCCGGGGCTGGGGCTGCGGTAGATGACGGAGTCGCTGGCCTGGAAGTCAGCCACGGTGGCGGAGTACAGGCTGCCGTCTGCGGGGGGGTGGGCACCAGGCGTCAGCCCCCTGCCCACCCCCGCCCCGCCCAGCACCCACCCACGAAGAGGGCGACGATGACTCTGCCTGGCATCGCGGGGCAGCGGCAGCTTGGCGCCCGCGGGTGGGCAGCAGCACCTTGGCACCCATAGGTGGGCAGCAGCATCCAGGGGCTCAAGGGCAGCAGCAGCTTGGCACCCGCGGGTGGGCAGCAGCACCCAGGGATCTGTGGGCATCAGCACCCTGGCGCCCGTGGATGGGCATCAGCACCCAGGGGCTCAAAGCCAGCAGCAGCTTGTCACCCATGGGTGGGTATCAGTACACAGGGACTAAAAGGCATCAGCACCTTGGCACCCGTGGGTGAGCATCAGCACCCAGGGGCTCAAGGGCATCAGCACCTTGGAATCCATGGGTGGGTATCAGCACCCAGGGTCTCGTGGGCATCAGCACCTTGGCACCCATGGGTGAGCATCAGCACCTTGGCACCCATGGGTGTTAGCACTCAGGGACCCATGGGCATCAGCACCTTGGGACCCATGGGTGGGCATCAGCAACTTGGCACCCATGAGTGTTAGCACTCAGGCACTCCTGGGCATCAGCATCTTGGCACCCAAGGGGGTCAGCACCCAGGGACCCATGGGTGTTAGCACCCAGGGTCCAATGGGCATCAGCACCCTGGCACCCATGGGTGGGCATCAGCACCTTGGCACCCAAGGGTGTTAGCATCCAGGCACTCATGGGCATCAGCACCTTGGCACCCAAGGGTGTCAGCACCCAGGGCCCCATGAGTGTTAACACCCAGGGTCTCAGGGGCATCAGCACCCTGGCACCCATGGGTGGGCATCAGCACCTTGACACCAATGAGTGTTAGTACCCAGGGACCCATGGGCATCAGTACCCTGGCACCCAAGGGTGTCAGCACCCAGGGACCCATGGGTGTTAGCACCCAGGGACTCATGGGCATCAGCACCTTGGCACCCATGGGTGGGCAGCAGCACCTTGGCACCCATGGGTGAGCATCAACAACTTGGCACCCATGGGTGTTAGCACCCAGGGACCCACGGGCATCAGCACCTTGGCACCCAAGGGGGTCAGCACCCAGGGACCCATGGGTGTTAGCACCCAGGGACTCATGGGCATCAGCACCCTGGCACCCATGGGTGAGCATCAGCACCTTGGCACCCATGAGTGTTAGCACCCAGGGACCCATGGGTGTTAGCACCCAGGGACTCATGGGCATCAGCACCCTGGCACCCATGGGTGGGCATCAGCACCTTGGCACCCAAGGGTGTTAGCACCCAGGGTCTCAGGGGCATCAGCACCCTGGCACCCATGGGTGGGCCTCAACACCTTGGCACCCAAGCGTGCTAGCACACAGGGTCTCAGGGGCATCAGCACCTTGGCACCCATGGGTGTCAGCACCCAGGGACCTGTGCCCACCCTGCCCACCCGCAGCCACCCAGCACCCACCCACGAAGAGGGCGACGATGCTCTGCTTGGCGTCGAAGGGGCACCGCGCCTGCCCGCTCAGCTCCTCGCCCTCCTGTGCCAGGCTGCTCACCTTTTGGGGGGGGGGGGAAGCCAAGAGGATGAGACCCCCACCCCCTACCCCCCCCCCGCCCAGGGCTGAGCCCCCCCAGACTCACTTCCACCACCCAGGCAGAGCTGAGCCCCCCCAGACTCATCCCCCCCCCAGACTCATCCCTCCCCCCCCCAGTCAACACTGAGCCCCCCCCAGACTCATCCCCCCCCCCCCCCCAGGGCTGAGCCCCCCCAGACTCATCCCCCCCCCCCAGTCAACACTGAGCCCCCCCAGACTCACTTCCACCACCCAGGCAGGGCTGAGCCCCCCCAGACTCATCCCCCCCCCCACCCAGGGCTGAGCCCCCCCAGACTCATCCCCCCCCCAGACTCATCCCCCCCCCACCCAGGGCTGAGCCCCCCCAGACTCATCCCCCCCCCAGACTCATCCCCCCCCCACCCAGGGCTGAGCCCCCCCAGACTCATCCCTCCCAAGACTCATTCACCCCCCCCCAGGCAGGGCTGAGCCCCCCCAGACCCATTCCCCCCCCCCAGACTCATTTCCCCCCCAGACTCATTTCCCGCCCCCCCCCAGGCGGGTCTGAGCCCCCCCTCCGTGCCCCCCCCCGTGCCCCCCACCTGGTATGTCCGGCACAGAGGGCTGAAGGCGTTGGTGCCGCAGGCCAGGACGGTGCCAGCGTCGCGGGGCACCAGCACCCGGATGTAGTTGTGGCACTCATCCTGCGGGGGGCACGGGGGGGGCACGGGGGGGGCACAGGGAACCCCGAGATCACCTCCAGCCCCAGCCCCCATCTGTGCCCCCACAGCCCTTGCAGCTCACCCCCACTGTGCCCCCCCCCAGTGCCCCCCCAAACCCTGTGCCCCCCTACCCTGTGCCTCTCACCCTGTGCCCCCCACCCTGTGCCCCCCAAACCCTGTGCCCTCCAAACCCTGTGCCCACTACACCCTGTGCCCCCCACCCTGTGCCCCCTACTCTGTCCCCCCTACCCTGTGCCCACTACACCCTGTGCCCCCCAAACCCTGTGCCCCCAACCCTGTGCCCCCCAAACCTTGTGCCCACTACACCCTGTGCCCCATCTCCTGTACCCCAGTACCCACATGCCCTGCACCCCCATACCCAGTGCCCCCTTCCCTGCACCCCCATACCCAGTTCCCCCTTCCCTGCACCCCCATACCCAGTGCCCCCTTCCCTGCACCCCCATACCCAGTGCCCCCTGCCCTGCACCCTGTGCCCTTGCCCTGCACCCAGTGCCCCCCTCCCTGCACCCAGTGCCCCCTGCCCTGCACCCCCATGCCCTGCACCCCCATGCCCAGTGCCCCTTCCCTGCACCCCCATGCCCTGCACCCCCTTGCCCTGCACCCCCATGCCCTGCACCCCCATGCCCAGTGCCCCTTCCCTGCACCCCCATGCCCTGCACCCCCTTGCCCTGCACCCCCATACCCTGCACCCCCATGCCCTGCACCCCCATACCCTGTGTCCCCTGCCCTGCACCCAGTGCCCCTTCCCTGCACCCCCATACCCAGTGCCCCCATGCCCAGTGCCCCTTGCCCTGCACCCCCATGCCCTGCACCCCCACGCCCAGTGCCCCTTGCCCTGCACCCCCATGCCCTGCACCCCCTTGCCCTGCACCCCCACGCCCAGTGCCCCTTGCCCTGCACCCCCATGCCCTGCACCCCCTTGCCCTGCACCCCCACGCCCAGTGCCCCTTGCCCTGCACCCCCCTGCCCTGCACCCCCATGCCCTGCACCCCCATACCCAGTGCCCCTTGCCCTGCACCCCCATGCCCTGCACCCCCATACCCTGCACCCCCATGCCCTGCACCCCCATACACGGTGCCCCCTGCCCTGCCCCCGGTGCCCCCTGCCCCCGGTGCCCCCTACCTGGTGCCGGCCGCGCATGGCGCAGTTCTCCCTGTCCCGAGCCTGCCAGGTGAGATGCTGCCAGGTGACAGCGGGGGGTGGGTGCTGAGGGGTGGGCACGGGGGCACCCCCCCCAGCGCTGCCACCCCCGGGGCACCCCCCCGGGCCCCTTACCCGCGTGGGGTACAGCGTCCCTGGGTCCTGCCCCAGCTCGAAGGCGTAGATGTGGTCCCTGGGCACAGGGAGGAGTGTGAGAGGGCACAGGGGCTTGGCACAGGTGTGCCCACGTGTGCCCACTATGCCCATGCATGCCCATGGTGCCCATGTGTTCCCAGGGGTGCCCAGGGTGCCCATATGTGCCCATGTGTTCCCAGGGGTGCCCAGGATGCCCATGGTGCCCATATGTGCCCATGCATGCCCATGGTGCCCATGCATGCTCATGTGTGCGTGAGGTGCCCAGGCATGCCCATGGTGCCCATGTGTGCCCATGGTGCCCATATGTGCCCATGCATGCCCATAGTGCCCATGTGTGCCCATGGTGCCCACGTGTGCCTGCAGTGCCCATGGGTGCCCGTGTATGCCAGGGGGGCCCATGTATGCCCATGGTGCCCACATGTGCCCAGAGTGCCCATGAATGCCTACGGTGCCCCTGTGTGCCCATGGTGCACATGGCTGCCTGAGATGCCCATGTATGCCAGGGGTGCCCATGCATGTCCATGGTGCCCATGCATGCCGTTGGTGCCTGTGGTGGCAATGCATGCCAGAGGTGCCCATGGTGCCCATGCATGCCAGGGGTGCCCATGGTGCCCGTGGTGCCCATGCATGCCCACGTGTGCCCATGGTGCCTATATGTTCCCATGGTGCCCATGGTGCCCATAGTGCCCATGCATGTCTGTGGTGCCCCCTGGTGCCCATGCATGCCCGTGGTGCCCATGGTGCCCCTGGTGCCCATGGTGCCTATGCATGCCCATGTGTGCCCATGGTTCCCATGCTGCCTATGCTGTCCCTGGTGCCCATGCATGCCCGTGGTGCCCCTGGTGCCCGTGGTGCCCATGCTGCCCATGCATGCCAGGGGTGCCCCGGTGCCCATGCATGCCCATGATGCCCATGGTGCCCCTGGTGCCTGTGGTGCCCATGGTGCCCATGCATGCCAAGGGTGCCCCGATGCCCATGGTGCCCCTGTGCCCATGCATCCCTGTGGTGCCCATGGTGCCCGTGATGCCCATGCATGCCTGTGGTGCCCCTGGTGCCCCTGGTGCCCATGTATGCCAGGGGTGCCCGTGGTGCCCATACATGCCAGGGGTTCCTGTGGTGCCCATGGTGCCCGTGGTGCCTGCGGTGCCCATGCATGCCAGGGGTGACCCTGGTGCCCACACTGCCCCTGGTGTCCATGCATGCCCGTGGTGCCCCTGGTGACCCCGGTGCCCCATACATGCCCAGGGGTGCCCCTGATGCCCATGGTGCTCCTGTGCCCATGCATCCCTGTGGTGCCCCTGGTGCCTGTGATGCCCGTGGTGCCCATGGTGCCCATGCATGCCAGGGGTGCCCATGTGTGCCCATGGTGCCCGTGGTGCCCATGCATGCCAAAGGTGCCCATGATGCCCATGGTGCCCATGCTGCCCATGCTGCCCCTGGTGCCCGTGATGCCCATGGTGCCCCTGTGCCCATGGTGCCCCGGTGCCCATGCATGCCAGGGGTGCCCCTGGTGTCCCTGGTGCCCATGGTGCCCAAGCATGCCCATGATGCCCGTGGTGCCCATGGTGCCCATGCATCCCTGTGGTGCCCGTGGTGCCCCTGCTGCCCGTGCTGCCCATGCTGCCCGTGGTGCCCGTGGTGCCCCTGGTGCCCATGTATGCCAGGGGTGCCCGTGGTGCCCATACATGCCAGGGGTTCCTGTGGTGCCCATGGTGCCCGTGGTGCCCTGCGGTGCCCATGCATGCCAGGGGTGACCCTGGTGCCCACACTGCCCCTGGTGTCCATGCATGCCCGTGGTGCCCCTGGTGACCCCCGGTGCCCCTGGTGCCCATGCATGCCCCCGGTGCCCGTGGTGCCCGTGGTGCCCGTGGTGCCCGGCGCCGCTCACCGTGCCGCCAGGAGCAGGCTGCGGTTGAGGCTCAGGAGGCTCTGGAAGCCGAGGGCCGAGCTGCGCTGTGAGGTTGTCCCCCCCGGAGCCCCCCGAAGCAGGGGTAGGTGGCAGTGGCTGTGGGCACAGCGGGCACGGGTTGGTGACCCACCCCCCCCCCCTCCCCGCAGGGCTGGCACCCCCCCCAAACCCACCCCCCCAACCCCCCCGGCTCACCTGCCAGCCCCACGGTGCTGCGTGGCACCAGGTCCCCGCGGGAAGGTCTGAGCGGAGCCCCCCGGCGGCGGCAGCAGGAGGAGGAGGAGGAGGAGGAGGAAGGGCAGCAGGACCCCCGGCATGGCCGCAGGTGCCCCCCAGGGGGCGCAGGAGGGAGGGGACCCCAGCCCCACCCCCCCAGGCTGCCAGGGGCTGAGAACGGCCAGGGGAAAGTGAGGCACGGGGGCAGTGCCCACAGTGCCCCCTCCAAGTGTCCCCACAGTGCCCCCTGCCAGTGCCCACAGTGCCCCCTCCAAGTGTTCCCACTGCCCCCTCCAAGTGTTCCCAGTGCCCCCCTCCAAGTGCCTCCTGTGCCCCCTCCCAGTGCCCCCTCCCAGTGCCCCCTGTGCCCCCTCCAAGTGTCCCCCACTGCCCCCCTGTCAGCGTCCCCACTGCCCCCTCCAAGTGTTCCCTGTGCCCCCTCCAAGTGTTTCCTGTGCCCCCTCCAAGTGCCCACAGTGCCCCCTCCAAGTGTCCCCACAGTGCCCCCTGCCAGTGCCCCCTGTGCCCCCTGCAAGTGTTCCCACAGTGCCCCCCTGCCAGTGCCCACAGTGCCCCCTGCCAGTGCCCCCTGTGCCCCCTCCAAGTGTCCCCACTGCCCCCTGCCAGTGCCCACAGTGCCCCCTCCAAGTGCCCCCTGTGCCCCCTCCAAGTGTCCCCACTGCCCCCTGCCAGTGCCCACAGTGCCCCCTCCAAGTGCCCACAGTGCCCCCTCCAAGTGTTTCCTGTGCCCCCTCCAAGTGTCCCCACAGTGCCCCCCTGCCAGTGCCCCCCTGTGCCCCCTGCAAGTGTTCCCACAGTGCCCCCTGCCAGTGCCCCCTGTGCCCCCTGCCAGTGCCCCCTGTGCCCCCTCCAAGTGTCCCCCACTGCCCCCCTCCAAGTGTCCCCACAGTGCCCCCTGCCAGTGCCCCCTGTGCCCCCTGCCAGTGCCCCCCTGCCAGTGCTCCCTGTGGCCCCTCCAAGTGTCCCCCCACTGCCCCCTGCCAGTGCCCCCCAGTGCCCCCTGCCAGTGCTCCCTGTGCCCCCTCCCAGTGCCCCCCTCCCACTGCCCCCTGCCAGTGCCCCCTTGTGCCCCTCCCAGTGCCCCCCTCCCAATGCCCCCTGCCAGCGCCCCCAGTGCCCCCTCCAAGTGCCCACAGTGCCCCCTGCCAGTGCCCTCTCCTCCCAGTGCCCCCTCCCAGTGCCCCCTGCCAGCCTCCTTAGTGCCCTCTCCTCCCAGTGCCCAGCAGCACTGGCACCCAGCACAGGCAGGACCCCAGAACGCTGCCCACGACCACCCCCACCTCCCCCCCAACATTCACACCCCCCCAACCCCCCCAACCAGAACGACCCCCCCCCAGGGGACCACAGCTGCACAGCACCCAGCCCCCAGCACCCCAAAACACCCCAAGAACACCACACAGCACCCCAAAAACACCCCACAGCACCCCCAAAAACACCCCTCAGCATCTCACCTGCACCCACAAAACACCCCACAGCACCCCAAGAACACCCCACAGCACCTCACCTGCACCCCAAAACATCCCACCTGCACCCCCAAAGAACCCTAAAGCACCCCTAAGCACCCCACCTGCACCCCAAAACACCCCACAGCACCCCAAGAACACCCCACAGCACCCCAAAACACCCCTCACAGCGCCCTCACCTGCACCCCAAAACACCCCACAGCACCCCCAAAACACCCCACAGCACCCAAAGAACACCCCACAGCACCCCAAAATACCCCACAGCACCCCAAGAACACCCCACAGCACCCCACCTGCACCCCCAAAACACCCCCACAGCACCCCAAGAACACCCCTCAGCACCCCACCTGCACCCCCAAAACACCCCACAGCACCTCACCTGCACCCCAAAACATCCCACAGCACCCCCAAAACACCCCACAGCAACCCCACCTGCACCCCAAAACACCCCACAGCACCCCAAGAACACCCCACACCACCCAAGAACACCCCTCAGCACCTCACCTGCACCCCAAAACACCCCACAACACCTCCCCTACACCCCACAGCCCCCCCAAGCACCCTACCCACAACCCTGCAGCACCTCACAGCACCCCCAAGGACCCCCCTAAAGCACCTCCCAACAGCCCCCCCCAGCCCAAACCACCCCCGGAGCTCCCCCAAACCACCCTCACAGCCCCCCAAGGACCCCCAAACCACCCTCACCCCCCCCCATGACAACCTCACAACGCTCCCCAAAGCCCCCTCCAACCCCCAGCACCCTCCAAAACCCCTCTGAACCCACCCCCAAGCCCCCCCAAACCCTCCTCGAACCCCCCCAAATCCCCAACGCCCCCCCCAAACCCCTCCAACCCCCACCCCGAACTCCCCCCAACCCCCCCCAACCCCTCTAAATCCTCAACACCCCCCCCAAATCTCTCCACCCACCCCCCCCCCGAACTCCCCTCTAACCCCCCCCCAACCCCCTTCCAACCCCCCCGGAGCCCCCTCCAACCCCCCCAACCCCTCAACACCCCCCCAAAACCCCTGCGACCCCCCCACCCCGAACTCCCTTCGAACCCCTCCAACGCCCCCCCGAACCCCCCTAACCTCCCCCCAAACCCCTCCGTCCCACCCCCAAACCCCCTTCGAGCCTTCCCCAAACCCCCTCCGACCCCCCCAAACCCCCTCCGACCCCCCCAAATCCTCAACGCCCCCCCGAACCCCCCCTAACCTCCCTCCAAACCCCTCCGTCCCACCCCCAAACCCCCTTCGAGCCTTCCCCAAACCCCCTCCGACCCCCCCAAACCCCCTCCGACCCCCCCCAAATCCTCAACGCCCCCCCGAACCCCCTAACCTCCCCCCAAACCCCTCCGTCCCACCCCCAAACCCCCCTTTGAGCCTTCCCCAAACCCCCTCCGACCCCCCCCAAATCCTCAACGCCCCCCCAAATCCTCAACGCCCCCCCAAATCCTCAACGCCCCCCCAAATCCCTCCAACCTCCCTCCCCCAAATCCCCTCCGATCCTCCCCTAAGCCTCCTCCACCTCCCTCCCCCCCCCCCCCCCGCCCCAAGCCTCCCAACCCCCCCCGGACCCCTCTGCCCCTCTGCCCCCCCTACCCCAACCCCCTTCAGATCGCTGCCCCCCCACCTTCCTTACCCCCCTCCCCGAGCCCCCGACCCCTCCCCGCCGCGCTCGGTACCGGCTGCGCTCCCGGAGAGCTCTCCCCGACGGCTCCCGGACGGACCCCGAAGAGCTCCGAGCGGCTCCGGACGGCTGCGGACAGCTCCGCCCCGGAACGGGCCGGGAGCGGCCGGTGGGAACGGGGGCCAGGGGCGGGACAGGAGACCCCCGGGGGGACACCTTCCCCCCCCCACACACCGCCTCGGCCGCCCTATAGATAGTCGTTAATCGCCGTTAATTGAGCTGATCCTCATTAGCCGCGGGGCAGCGGGCGGGGCTTGCACACGCGTGTGCGCGGCCGGGGGTCGGTGACACGGGGGTCGTGTGTGTGTGTGTCCCCCCTCCCCCTCAGGGTGGGCATCTCCCCTGCCCCCCTCCCTGCCTGTTTGTGCTCAGCCCGGCCCCACGGGATGGCACTGGGGGGTTGGAGGGGTGGGGGGGCGCAGGGGGGTGCCCACTCGGTGCCACTCAGGCTTGGGTCCCCAAGTGCCACCAGATGCCCCCCCAGGGTGGGCATCTCCCCTGCCCCCCCTGCCTGTTTGTGCTCAGCCCGGCCCCACGGGGAGGCACTGGGGGGTGGGGGGCGCAGGGGGGGTGCCCACTCGGTGCCACTCAGGCTTGGGTCCCCAAGCGCCACCAGATGCCCTCCCAGGGTGGGCATCTCCCCTGCCCCCTCCTGCCTGTTTGTGCTCAGCCCGGCCCCACGGGGAGGCACTGGGGGGGTGGGGGGGCGCAGGGGGGGTGCCCACTCGGTGCCACTCAGGCTTGGGTCCCCAAGCGCCACCAGATGCCCCCCCAGGGTGGGCATCTCCCCTGCCCCCCCTGCCTGTTTGTGCTCAGCCCGGCCCCACGGGGAGGCACTGGGGGGGTGGAGGGGTGGGGGGCGCAGGGGGGGTGCCCACTCGGTGCCACTCAGGCTTGGGTCCCCAAGTGCCACCAGATGCCCTCCCCCCCACCAGGGTGGGCACCTCCCCTGTCCCCCCTGCTTGTTTGTGCTCAGCCCGGCCCCACGGGGTGGCACTGGGGGGTTGGAGGGTGGGGGGGGCGCAGGGGGGGTGCCCACTAGGTGCCACTCAGCCCTGAGTCCCCAAGTGCCACCAGATGCCCTCCCAGGGTGGGCATCTCCCCTGCCCCTCCTGCCTGTTTGTGCTCAGCCCGGCCCCACGGGGAGGCACTGGGGGGTTGGAGGGGTGGGGGGCGCAGGGGGGGTGCCCCACTCGGTGCCACTCAGGCTTGGGTCCCCAAGCGCCACCAGATGCCCCCCCCAGGGTGGGCATCTCCCCTGCCCCCCCTGCCTGTTTGTGCTCAGCCCGGCCCCACGGGGAGGCACTGGGGGGGGGCGCAGGGGGGGTGCCCACTCGGTGCCACTTAGCCCTGAGTCCCCAAGTGCCACCAGATGCCCCCCCAGGGTGGGCATCTCCCCTGCCCCCTCCCTGCCTGTTTGTGCTCAGCCCGGCCCCACGGGGAGGCACTGGAGGGGGTGAAGGGGTGGGGGGCACAGGGGGGTGCCCACTCGGTGCCACTCAGGTCCCCAAGTGCCACCAGATGCCCTCCCCCCTCCTCCCGCCCCCTCCCTTCCCGCTCCGGGGGCCATCCCAGGGGGCTGCGTGGACCTGCTGGTGCTGGGGGGACCCTGAGGGGTCGCTGGGGAGGGGGGAAGCTTGGCCGGGGGGGGAAATCCCTCTCCGGGGGTCCCAAGGGTGCGTGCAGAGGGCGCCACCTGGTGGCGCCATGCGGAGTGGCACCTGGAGCCCCTCGGCTGAGCGGCAGGGACAGAGCTGCCCTCTCCCTCCCCCGTCCCCCCCCGAGGGTGCGCCCACAGGTCTGGGGGCACGCCTGTGACCCCCCCCGAGGGGTGGCAGCACCCCCGGGGGGGGTCGCTGTGTCCCCAGGACAGCGACAGCGCCCCCGAGGGGGCGTCCCTGGCCACGGGGGGCATGGGATGGGGCCGGCAGGGAGGGGACCGACCGCGGCCCCAGGGCTGCGACCACGTCCCCGGGGAGGTGGCAACCACGTCCCCCAAGGGCATGACTGTGTCCCCCGGGGGGGGGAGTGACCCCCTCCCGGGGTGGGGGGGAGGGGTAGGGGTGACAGAGGTGACAGAGAGGCAGAGCTGGGTGACAGTGCTCCAGTTTATTTACAGGCTCGTGGGGAGGAGGAGGAGGGGGGTGGGGGGACATTGGACTGTCCCCATCCCTGAGGGGGGGGGTCCAGGCACTGGTGTGGAGGGAAGGCAGGAGGGAGGGAGGGGGTGGGGGTCCCATTGGGGTGGGGGTCACCTCCCTCCCCTCCTCCCCTTCCCCGGGGTGAGGGCAAATAAATAGAGAGGGGGGAAAGCATCGCTGGTAAATTACAGCCCAGTACCCTCCCAGCACCTCCCAGCAGCTCCCAGTACCCTCCCAGCAGCCCTGCAAGAGGGCTGACTCCACACCCAGGCACCGGCTGTGAGGAGAGGTCCCTCGAAGGAGACAGAAAGAGGACCCCCCACGTCCCCCCTCCCCAACCTCTGCGTCCCTTCCACTGTCCCCCAGCCAGCGCTGAGGGATGGAGGAGCCGCGGGGAGGGGTCCCAGGGTCGCTGTCCCCCCGCGGGGGCCACCACACCCCCGGGCGTCACAGGGTGAAGATCTCATCCTCGGCATCGCGCAGGGAAGCTGCCCGCGGGGTCCTGGTGAGGGGCCGGGGGGCCGAGGCGAGGGCCCCGGGGGGGCGGTGGGACCCCGGTCTCGCCGCTCCGGGAGCCTTCGGTCTCGGCCGTGCTGCAGGGACGCAGCGGGGTGGGCGCTGAAGGGGGGGAGTAGGGGGCAAGGGGGGCACCGCCACCCGCTCCCCTGCCGGCCCCGCTCCGCACCAGCCCCCAGGTTCAGCCCCCGAACGGCGGCGCTCACCCCGAGCCGCCGGCGCGGAGCCGCTGCGCCGCCGCCGCCGCCTCCGCCGCCGCCTTCGAGCGGCCGATCTCGGCGTCCAGCCGCCGCAGGAAGTCGCTGGCCGAGAGGTCGTGGCGGGAAGGGGCGGGAGCGACCCCCGGGGGGACGGGGGTGGCCTCGTCCTTGTCCTCCTCCTTCTCCTCGGCCTCGGGGCAGGGCTCCCCCGGCCGCGCCGGCGAGGGGGATGAGGAGGGTGGGCTTGAGGAAGATGGTGTCCGAGGTGTAGAGGCGGTTGGCACGTTTGATCTGCTCCATCTGCCGGGGACGGGGACAGGGATGGGGACAGGGACAAGGAGAGGGGTGGGGATAAAGGTGAGGGAGGGACAAAGGTGAGGGAGGGACGGGGGAGTTAGGACAGCCATAGGGACAGGAGGGGAGAGGGATGGGGACAGAGACGGGGACGGGGACAGAGACGGGGGACGGGGACAGAGACGGGGACGGGGACGGGACGGGGACGGGGACGGGGACAGAGACGGGGACGGGACGGGGACGGGGACGGGACGGGGACGGGGACAGAGACGGGGACGGGGACGGGGAAAGGGACGGGGACGGGGACGGGGAAAGGGACGGGGAAAGGGGACGGGGACGGGGAAAGGGACGGGGAAAGGGACGGGGACGGGGAAAGGGACGGGGACGGGGAAAGGGACGGGGAAAGGGACGGGGAAAGGGACGGGGAAAGGGACGGGGAAAGGGACGGGGACGGGGACAGGGACGGGGACGGGGAAAGGGACGGGGACGGGGAAAGGGACGGGGACGGGGACGGGGAAAGGGACGGGGACGGGGACGGGGAAAGGGACGGGGACGGGGAAAGGGACGGGGACGGGGACGGGACGGGGACGGGACGGGGACGGGGACGGGGGACGGGGACGGGGACGGGGACAGGGACGGGGACAGGGACGGGACGGGGACAGGGGAAGGAAGAGGGCAGGGACAGGAGGGGACAGAGATGGAGACAGAGATGGGATGGGGACAGGATAAGGGTGGGGGACAGGGACAAGGACAGGAATGAGAACAGGGGACAGGACAGCGACGGGGAGGGGGAACGGCACAGGGACGGGGGGACGGCGACGGGGAAGGGGGGGACGGCACAGGAGAGCCAGGTGAGAGAGCAGGACAGGGGACAGAAGGGGAGAGAGAAGGGATGGCGATAGGTCAAGGAGAGGGATCGGACCAGGGGACAGCAGTGGGATTGGGGTCAGCCGCAGGGACAGGATGGGCGAGAGGACAGAAGGGGACACAGAAGGTGGCCTCATGGGGACCCCAGGCTCGTCCTGCCCCCCCGGTGACTCCGCCCCACGGCCAGACCCCTGCACGTCCCTCCGCTTCCCCGCTGCCCCCGTGGTCCCCGCGGCCGCTCACCGTCACGCCGTAGCGCAGCGCCAGCCCCGGCAGCGTGTCCCCGGGCTCCAGCCGGTGCTTCCCGAGCGGAGGCTCCCGCTGCCCCGCTCCCCGCCGCCATGGCGGGACGACCTCGCCCGATCTCGGCCCCCGAGGGTGGGACGCGGGGGTCATGCGAACAGCTCCGTCCCGGGCGGGGACCGGCCCAGGGGCCCGCCGCTCCGGCCGCCGCTCCCGGGAACCGGCACGGTCCCGCCGCCCTCTGGGACTTGTAGTCCGGCACGGGACGGGCGGCACCGCCGCCGCCCACCGCGGGCAGTGGTGCTGCTGCTGCTGCTGCTGCTGCTGCTGCTGCTGCTGCTGCTCCTGCTGCTGCTGCTGCTCCTGCTCCTGCTGCCCGCCCCCGGCTGCCGCCTGCCCCCCGCTCCGTCCCCCTTCCCGGGCTCCGCTCCGGGGCCGCCTTGCCCCGCACCGCCCTTCCGGGGCGCAGCGCGCCGGAACCGCAATCCCATCATGCCTCGGGGGCCCGCCCTCTGGCCCCGCCCCCCCGAGCGCTCTGATTGGTCGCCGCTGCCGCCGCGGTGCACGCCGGGAAGGGTCTCCCGGAAGCGGGGGCGCAGGGGGCGGTTCCCATAGCAACCGCGGGGTGGGGCTCCGCCGCCGCCGCCGCCGCCGCCGCCGCTGCTGCTACGATGTCCTTCAAGCGGGAGGGAGACGACCCCGGCCAGCTGGGAGTGCTGCAGGTGGGTTCCGGACCCCGCAGCCTCTCCCCGAGGCCTGCTGAATCTCCCCAGCCCCCCAAAAGATCCCCGGGCCCGGATCCCCCTACCGCTCCCTCCCGACCCCGGCACCCCCCCCCCCGCCTCCCCGCGTACCTCTTTCCGCCCCTTCCCCTCTCTTTCCCACCCCTTCCCCTCTCTTTTCCTCCCCCCTTCCCCTCTCCCCTTCCCCTCTCTTTTCCTCCCCCCTTCCTCTCTCTTTTCCTCCCCCCTTCCCCTCTCTTTTCCTCCCCCCTTCCCCTCTCTTTTCCTCCCCCCTTCCCCTCTCTTTTCCTCCCCCCCTTCCTCTCTCTTTCCTCCCCCCTTCCCCTCTCTTTTCCCACCCCCTTCCCCCCTCCTTTCCACCCCTTCCCCTCTCTTTTCCACCCCCTTCCCCTCTCCCCTTCCCCTCTC
>NW_027143748.1:0-49701 GCF_026170545.1 Melanerpes formicivorus
GCTCATTTTGACTGCCTCCAGAAGTTAGATCAGATGGCAAATTGGATTTGGTGCTAGGTCTTTCCCTTTAGGTTTTACCCCAACAATGTTTTCATTAGTTTCGCTCACTCTCGAAATCAAGCATTTTACAGCAGGTTGGAGCAGCCTGTATCTCAGCACAGGAATAAGGTAGGGAAGAATTCTAAGGCTCATTTTGACTGCCTCCAGAAGTTAGATCAGATGGCAAATTGGATTTGGTGCTAGGTCTTTCCCTTTAGGTTTTACCCCAACAATGTTTTCATTAGTTTCGCTCACTCTCGAAATCAAGCATTTTACAGCAGGTTGGAGCAGCCTGTATCTCAGCACAGGAATAAGGTAGGGAAGAATTCTAAGGCTCATTTTGACTGCCTCCAGAAGTTAGATCAGATGGCAAATTGGATTTGGTGCTAGGTCTTTCCCTTTAGGTTTTACCCCAACAATGTTTTCATTAGTTTCGCTCACTCTCGAAATCAAGCATTTTACAGCAGGTTGGAGCAGCCTGTATCTCAGCACAGGAATAAGGTAGGGAAGAATTCTAAGGCTCATTTTGACTGCCTCCAGAAGTTAGATCAGATGGCAAATTGGATTTGGTGCTAGGTCTTTCCCTTTAGGTTTTACCCCAACAATGTTTTCATTAGTTTCGCTCACTCTCGAAATCAAGCATTTTACAGCAGGTTGGAGCAGCCTGTATCTCAGCACAGGAATAAGGTAGGGAAGAATTCTAAGGATCATTTTGACTGCCTCCAGAAGTTAGATCAGATGGCAAATTGGATTTGGTGCTAGGTCTTTCCCTTTAGGTTTTACCCCAACAATGTTTTCATTAGTTTCGCTCACTCTCGAAATCAAGCATTTTACAGCAGGTTGGAGCAGCCTGTATCTCAGCACAGGAATAAGGTAGGGAAGAATTCTAAGGCTCATTTTGACTGCCTCCAGAAGTTAGATCAGATGGCAAATTGGATTTGGTGCTAGGTCTTTCCCTTTAGGTTTTACCCCAACAATGTTTTCATTAGTTTCGCTCACTCTCGAAATCAAGCATTTTACAGCAGGTTGGAGCAGCCTGTATCTCAGCACAGGAATAAGGTAGGGAAGAATTCTAAGGCTCATTTTGACTGCCTCCAGAAGTTAGATCAGATGGCAAATTGGATTTGGTGCTAGGTCTTTCCCTTTAGGTTTTACCCCAACAATGTTTTCATTAGTTTCGCTCACTCTCGAAATCAAGCATTTTACAGCAGGTTGGAGCAGCCTGTATCTCAGCACAGGAATAAGGTAGGGAAGAATTCTAAGGATCATTTTGACTGCCTCCAGAAGTTAGATCAGATGGCAAATTGGATTTGGTGCTAGGTCTTTCCCTTTAGGTTTTACCCCAACAATGTTTTCATTAGTTTCGCTCACTCTCGAAATCAAGCATTTTACAGCAGGTTGGAGCAGCCTGTATCTCAGCACAGGAATAAGGTAGGGAAGAATTCTAAGGATCATTTTGACTGCCTCCAGAAGTTAGATCAGATGGCAAATTGGATTTGGTGCTAGGTCTTTCCCTTTAGGTTTTACCCCAACAATGTTTTCATTAGTTTCGCTCACTCTCGAAATCAAGCATTTTACAGCAGGTTGGAGCAGCCTGTATCTCAGCACAGGAATAAGGTAGGGAAGAATTCTAAGGCTCATTTTGACTGCCTCCAGAAGTTAGATCAGATGGCAAATTGGATTTGGTGCTAGGTCTTTCCCTTTAGGTTTTACCCCAACAATGTTTTCATTAGTTTCGCTCACTCTCGAAATCAAGCATTTTACAGCAGGTTGGAGCAGCCTGTATCTCAGCACAGGAATAAGGTAGGGAAGAATTCTAAGGCTCATTTTGACTGCCTCCAGAAGTTAGATCAGATGGCAAATTGGATTTGGTGCTAGGTCTTTCCCTTTAGGTTTTACCCCAACAATGTTTTCATTAGTTTCGCTCACTCTCGAAATCAAGCATTTTACAGCAGGTTGGAGCAGCCTGTATCTCAGCACAGGAATAAGGTAGGGAAGAATTCTAAGGCTCATTTTGACTGCCTCCAGAAGTTAGATCAGATGGCAAATTGGATTTGGTGCTAGGTCTTTCCCTTTAGGTTTTACCCCAACAATGTTTTCATTAGTTTCGCTCACTCTCGAAATCAAGCATTTTACAGCAGGTTGGAGCAGCCTGTATCTCAGCACAGGAATAAGGTAGGGAAGAATTCTAAGGCTCATTTTGACTGCCTCCAGAAGTTAGATCAGATGGCAAATTGGATTTGGTGCTAGGTCTTTCCCTTTAGGTTTTACCCCAACAATGTTTTCATTAGTTTCGCTCACTCTCGAAATCAAGCATTTTACAGCAGGTTGGAGCAGCCTGTATCTCAGCACAGGAATAAGGTAGGGAAGAATTCTAAGGCTCATTTTGACTGCCTCCAGAAGTTAGATCAGATGGCAAATTGGATTTGGTGCTAGGTCTTTCCCTTTAGGTTTTACCCCAACAATGTTTTCATTAGTTTCGCTCACTCTCGAAATCAAGCATTTTACAGCAGGTTGGAGCAGCCTGTATCTCAGCACAGGAATAAGGTAGGGAAGAATTCTAAGGATCATTTTGACTGCCTCCAGAAGTTAGATCAGATGGCAAATTGGATTTGGTGCTAGGTCTTTCCCTTTAGGTTTTACCCCAACAATGTTTTCATTAGTTTCGCTCACTCTCGAAATCAAGCACTTTACAGCAGGTTGGAGCAGCCTGTATCTCAGCACAGGAATAAGGTAGGGAAGAATTCAAATGCTCATTTTGACTGCCTCCAGAAGTTAGATCAGATGGCAAATTGGATTTGGTGCTAGGTCTTTCCCTTTAGGTTTTACCCCAACAATGTTTTCATTAGTTTCGCTCACTCTCGAAATCAAGCATTTTACAGCAGGTTGGAGCAGCCTGTATCTCAGCACAGGAATAAGGTAGGGAAGAATTCTAAGGCTCATTTTGACTGCCTCCAGAAGTTAGATCAGATGGCAAATTGGATTTGGTGCTAGGTCTTTCCCTTTAGGTTTTACCCCAACAATGTTTTCATTAGTTTCGCTCACTCTCGAAATCAAGCATTTTACAGCAGGTTGGAGCAGCCTGTATCTCAGCACAGGAATAAGGTAGGGAAGAATTCTAAGGCTCATTTTGACTGCCTCCAGAAGTTAGATCAGATGGCAAATTGGATTTGGTGCTAGGTCTTTCCCTTTAGGTTTTACCCCAACAATGTTTTCATTAGTTTCGCTCACTCTCGAAATCAAGCATTTTACAGCAGGTTGGAGCAGCCTGTATCTCAGCACAGGAATAAGGTAGGGAAGAATTCTAAGGATCATTTTGACTGCCTCCAGAAGTTAGATCAGATGGCAAATTGGATTTGGTGCTAGGTCTTTCCCTTTAGGTTTTACCCCAACAATGTTTTCATTAGTTTCGCTCACTCTCGAAATCAAGCATTTTACAGCAGGTTGGAGCAGCCTGTATCTCAGCACAGGAATAAGGTAGGGAAGAATTCTAAGGCTCATTTTGACTGCCTCCAGAAGTTAGATCAGATGGCAAATTGGATTTGGTGCTAGGTCTTTCCCTTTAGGTTTTACCCCAACAATGTTTTCATTAGTTTCGCTCACTCTCGAAATCAAGCATTTTACAGCAGGTTGGAGCAGCCTGTATCTCAGCACAGGAATAAGGTAGGGAAGAATTCTAAGGATCATTTTGACTGCCTCCAGAAGTTAGATCAGATGGCAAATTGGATTTGGTGCTAGGTCTTTCCCTTTAGGTTTTACCCCAACAATGTTTTCATTAGTTTCGCTCACTCTTGAAATCAAGCATTTTACAGCAGGTTGGAGCAGCCTGTATCTCAGCACAGGAATAAGGTAGGGAAGAATTCTAAGGATCATTTTGACTGCCTCCAGAAGTTAGATCAGATGGCAAATTGGATTTGGTGCTAGGTCTTTCCCTTTAGGTTTTACCCCAACAATGTTTTCATTAGTTTCGCTCACTCTCGAAATCAAGCATTTTACAGCAGGTTGGAGCAGCCTGTATCTCAGCACAGGAATAAGGTAGGGAAGAATTCTAAGGCTCATTTTGACTGCCTCCAGAAGTTAGATCAGATGGCAAATTGGATTTGGTGCTAGGTCTTTCCCTTTAGGTTTTACCCCAACAATGTTTTCATTAGTTTCGCTCACTCTCGAAATCAAGCATTTTACAGCAGGTTGGAGCAGCCTGTATCTCAGCACAGGAATAAGGTAGGGAAGAATTCTAAGGCTCATTTTGACTGCCTCCAGAAGTTAGATCAGATGGCAAATTGGATTTGGTGCTAGGTCTTTCCCTTTAGGTTTTACCCCAACAATGTTTTCATTAGTTTCGCTCACTCTCGAAATCAAGCATTTTACAGCAGGTTGGAGCAGCCTGTATCTCAGCAAAGGAATAAGGTAGGGAAGAATTCTAAGGCTCATTTTGACTGCCTCCAGAAGTTAGATCAGATGGCAAATTGGATTTGGTGCTAGGTCTTTCCCTTTAGGTTTTACCCCAACAATGTTTTCATTAGTTTCGCTCACTCTCGAAATCAAGCATTTTACAGCAGGTTGGAGCAGCCTGTATCTCAGCACAGGAATAAGGTAGGGAAGAATTCTAAGGATCATTTTGACTGCCTCCAGAAGTTAGATCAGATGGCAAATTGGATTTGGTGCTAGGTCTTTCCCTTTAGGTTTTACCCCAACAATGTTTTCATTAGTTTCGCTCACTCTCGAAATCAAGCATTTTACAGCAGGTTGGAGCAGCCTGTATCTCAGCACAGGAATAAGGTAGGGAAGAATTCTAAGGCTCATTTTGACTGCCTCCAGAAGTTAGATCAGATGGCAAATTGGATTTGGTGCTAGGTCTTTCCCTTTAGGTTTTACCCCAACAATGTTTTCATTAGTTTCGCTCACTCTCGAAATCAAGCATTTTACAGCAGGTTGGAGCAGCCTGTATCTCAGCACAGGAATAAGGTAGGGAAGAATTCTAAGGCTCATTTTGACTGCCTCCAGAAGTTAGATCAGATGGCAAATTGGATTTGGTGCTAGGTCTTTCCCTTTAGGTTTTACCCCAACAATGTTTTCATTAGTTTCGCTCACTCTCGAAATCAAGCATTTTACAGCAGGTTGGAGCAGCCTGTATCTCAGCACAGGAATAAGGTAGGGAAGAATTCTAAGGCTCATTTTGACTGCCTCCAGAAGTTAGATCAGATGGCAAATTGGATTTGGTGCTAGGTCTTTCCCTTTAGGTTTTACCCCAACAATGTTTTCATTAGTTTCGCTCACTCTCGAAATCAAGCATTTTACAGCAGGTTGGAGCAGCCTGTATCTCAGCACAGGAATAAGGTAGGGAAGAATTCTAAGGCTCATTTTGACTGCCTCCAGAAGTTAGATCAGATGGCAAATTGGATTTGGTGCTAGGTCTTTCCCTTTAGGTTTTACCCCAACAATGTTTTCATTAGTTTCGCTCACTCTCGAAATCAAGCATTTTACAGCAGGTTGGAGCAGCCTGTATCTCAGCACAGGAATAAGGTAGGGAAGAATTCTAAGGCTCATTTTGACTGCCTCCAGAAGTTAGATCAGATGGCAAATTGGATTTGGTGCTAGGTCTTTCCCTTTAGGTTTTACCCCAACAATGTTTTCATTAGTTTCGCTCACTCTCGAAATCAAGCATTTTACAGCAGGTTGGAGCAGCCTGTATCTCAGCACAGGAATAAGGTAGGGAAGAATTCTAAGGCTCATTTTGACTGCCTCCAGAAGTTAGATCAGATGGCAAATTGGATTTGGTGCTAGGTCTTTCCCTTTAGGTTTTACCCCAACAATGTTTTCATTAGTTTCGCTCACTCTCGAAATCAAGCATTTTACAGCAGGTTGGAGCAGCCTGTATCTCAGCACAGGAATAAGGTAGGGAAGAATTCTAAGGCTCATTTTGACTGCCTCCAGAAGTTAGATCAGATGGCAAATTGGATTTGGTGCTAGGTCTTTCCCTTTAGGTTTTACCCCAACAATGTTTTCATTAGTTTCGCTCACTCTCGAAATCAAGCATTTTACAGCAGGTTGGAGCAGCCTGTATCTCAGCACAGGAATAAGGTAGGGAAGAATTCTAAGGCTCATTTTGACTGCCTCCAGAAGTTAGATCAGATGGCAAATTGGATTTGGTGCTAGGTCTTTCCCTTTAGGTTTTACCCCAACAATGTTTTCATTAGTTTCGCTCACTCTCGAAATCAAGCATTTTACAGCAGGTTGGAGCAGCCTGTATCTCAGCACAGGAATAAGGTAGGGAAGAATTCTAAGGCTCATTTTGACTGCCTCCAGAAGTTAGATCAGATGGCAAATTGGATTTGGTGCTAGGTCTTTCCCTTTAGGTTTTACCCCAACAATGTTTTCATTAGTTTCGCTCACTCTCGAAATCAAGCATTTTACAGCAGGTTGGAGCAGCCTGTATCTCAGCACAGGAATAAGGTAGGGAAGAATTCTAAGGCTCATTTTGACTGCCTCCAGAAGTTAGATCAGATGGCAAATTGGATTTGGTGCTAGGTCTTTCCCTTTAGGTTTTACCCCAACAATGTTTTCATTAGTTTCGCTCACTCTCGAAATCAAGCATTTTACAGCAGGTTGGAGCAGCCTGTATCTCAGCACAGGAATAAGGTAGGGAAGAATTCAAATGCTCATTTTGACTGCCTCCAGAAGTTAGATCAGATGGCAAATTGGATTTGGTGCTAGGTCTTTCCCTTTAGGTTTTACCCCAACAATGTTTTCATTAGTTTCGCTCACTCTCGAAATCAAGCATTTTACAGCAGGTTGGAGCAGCCTGTATCTCAGCACAGGAATAAGGTAGGGAAGAATTCTAAGGCTCATTTTGACTGCCTCCAGAAGTTAGATCAGATGGCAAATTGGATTTGGTGCTAGGTCTTTCCCTTTAGGTTTTACCCCAACAATGTTTTCATTAGTTTCGCTCACTCTCGAAATCAAGCATTTTACAGCAGGTTGGAGCAGCCTGTATCTCAGCACAGGAATAAGGTAGGGAAGAATTCTAAGGATCATTTTGACTGCCTCCAGAAGTTAGATCAGATGGCAAATTGGATTTGGTGCTAGGTCTTTCCCTTTAGGTTTTACCCCAACAATGTTTTCATTAGTTTCGCTCACTCTCGAAATCAAGCATTTTACAGCAGGTTGGAGCAGACTGTATCTCAGCACAGGAATAAGGTAGGGAAGAATTCAAATGCTCATTTTGACTGCCTCCAGAAGTTAGATCAGATGGCAAATTGGATTTGGTGCTAGGTCTTTCCCTTTAGGTTTTACCCCAACAATGTTTTCATTAGTTTCGCTCACTCTCGAAATCAAGCATTTTACAGCAGGTTGGAGCAGCCTGTATCTCAGCACAGGAATAAGGTAGGGAAGAATTCTAAGGCTCATTTTGACTGCCTCCAGAAGTTAGATCAGATGGCAAATTGGATTTGGTGCTAGGTCTTTCCCTTTAGGTTTTACCCCAACAATGTTTTCATTAGTTTCGCTCACTCTCGAAATCAAGCATTTTACAGCAGGTTGGAGCAGCCTGTATCTCAGCACAGGAATAAGGTAGGGAAGAATTCTAAGGATCATTTTGACTGCCTCCAGAAGTTAGATCAGATGGCAAATTGGATTTGGTGCTAGGTCTTTCCCTTTAGGTTTTACCCCAACAATGTTTTCATTAGTTTCGCTCACTCTCGAAATCAAGCGTTTTACAGCAGGTTGGAGCAGCCTGTATCTCAGCACAGGAATAAGGTAGGGAAGAATTCTAAGGATCATTTTGACTGCCTCCAGAAGTTAGATCAGATGGCAAATTGGATTTGGTGCTAGGTCTTTCCCTTTAGGTTTTACCCCAACAATGTTTTCATTAGTTTCGCTCACTCTCGAAATCAAGCATTTTACAGCAGGTTGGAGCAGCCTGTATCTCAGCACAGGAATAAGGTAGGGAAGAATTCTAAGGATCATTTTGACTGCCTCCAGAAGTTAGATCAGATGGCAAATTGGATTTGGTGCTAGGTCTTTCCCTTTAGGTTTTACCCCAACAATGTTTTCATTAGTTTCGCTCACTCTCGAAATCAAGCATTTTACAGCAGGTTGGAGCAGCCTGTATCTCAGCACAGGAATAAGGTAGGGAAGAATTCTAAGGCTCATTTTGACTGCCTCCAGAAGTTAGATCAGATGGCAAATTGGATTTGGTGCTAGGTCTTTCCCTTTAGGTTTTACCCCAACAATGTTTTCATTAGTTTCGCTCACTCTCGAAATCAAGCATTTTACAGCAGGTTGGAGCAGCCTGTATCTCAGCACAGGAATAAGGTAGGGAAGAATTCTAAGGCTCATTTTGACTGCCTCCAGAAGTTAGATCAGATGGCAAATTGGATTTGGTGCTAGGTCTTTCCCTTTAGGTTTTACCCCAACAATGTTTTCATTAGTTTCGCTCACTCTCGAAATCAAGCATTTTACAGCAGGTTGGAGCAGCCTGTATCTCAGCACAGGAATAAGGTAGGGAAGATATCTAAGGCTCATTTTGACTGCCTCCAGAAGTTAGATCAGATGGCAAATTGGATTTGGTGCTAGGTCTTTCCCTTTAGGTTTTACCCCAACAATGTTTTCATTAGTTTCGCTCACTCTCGAAATCAAGCATTTTACAGCAGGTTGGAGCAGCCTGTATCTCAGCACAGGAATAAGGTAGGGAAGAATTCTAAGGATCATTTTGACTGCCTCCAGAAGTTAGATCAGATGGCAAATTGGATTTGGTGCTAGGTCTTTCCCTTTAGGTTTTACCCCAACAATGTTTTCATTAGTTTCGCTCACTCTCGAAATCAAGCATTTTACAGCAGGCTGGAGCAGCCTGTATCTCAGCACAGGAATAAGGTAGGGAAGAATTCTAAGGCTCATTTTGACTGCCTCCAGAAGTTAGATCAGATGGCAAATTGGATTTGGTGCTAGGTCTTTCCCTTTAGGTTTTACCCCAACAATGTTTTCATTAGTTTCGCTCACTCTCGAAATCAAGCATTTTACAGCAGGTTGGAGCAGCCTGTATCTCAGCACAGGAATAAGGTAGGGAAGAATTCAAAGGCTCATTTTGACTGCCTCCAGAAGTTAGATCAGATGGCAAATTGGATTTGGTGCTAGGTCTTTCCCTTTAGGTTTTACCCCAACAATGTTTTCATTAGTTTCGCTCACTCTCGAAATCAAGCATTTTACAGCAGGTTGGAGCAGCCTGTATCTCAGCACAGGAATAAGGTAGGGAAGAATTCTAAGGATCATTTTGACTGCCTCCAGAAGTTAGATCAGATGGCAAATTGGATTTGGTGCTAGGTCTTTCCCTTTAGGTTTTACCCCAACAATGTTTTCATTAGTTTCGCTCACTCTCGAAATCAAGCATTTTACAGCAGGTTGGAGCAGCCTGTATCTCAGCACAGGAATAAGGTAGGGAAGAATTCTAAGGCTCATTTTGACTGCCTCCAGAAGTTAGATCAGATGGCAAATTGGATTTGGTGCTAGGTCTTTCCCTTTAGGTTTTACCCCAACAATGTTTTCATTAGTTTCGCTCACTCTCGAAATCAAGCATTTTACAGCAGGTTGGAGCAGCCTGTATCTCAGCACAGGAATAAGGTAGGGAAGATATCTAAGGCTCATTTTGACTGCCTCCAGAAGTTAGATCAGATGGCAAATTGGATTTGGTGCTAGGTCTTTCCCTTTAGGTTTTACCCCAACAATGTTTTCATTAGTTTCGCTCACTCTCGAAATCAAGCATTTTACAGCAGGTTGGAGCAGCCTGTATCTCAGCACAGGAATAAGGTAGGGAAGAATTCAAATGCTCATTTTGACTGCCTCCAGAAGTTAGATCAGATGGCAAATTGGATTTGGTGCTAGGTCTTTCCCTTTAGGTTTTACCCCAACAATGTTTTCATTAGTTTCGCTCACTCTCGAAATCAAGCATTTTACAGCAGGTTGGAGCAGCCTGTATCTCAGCACAGGAATAAGGTAGGGAAGAATTCTAAGGATCATTTTGACTGCCTCCAGAAGTTAGATCAGATGGCAAATTGGATTTGGTGCTAGGTCTTTCCCTTTAGGTTTTACCCCAACAATGTTTTCATTAGTTTCGCTCACTCTGGAAATCAAGCATTTTACAGCAGGTTGGAGCAGCCTGTATCTCAGCACAGGAATAAGGTAGGGAAGAATTCTAAGGCTCATTTTGACTGCCTCCAGAAGTTAGATCAGATGGCAAATTGGATTTGGTGCTAGGTCTTTCCCTTTAGGTTTTACCCCAACAATGTTTTCATTAGTTTCGCTCACTCTCGAAATCAAGCATTTTACAGCAGGTTGGAGCAGCCTGTATCTCAGCACAGGAATAAGGTAGGGAAGAATTCTAAGGCTCATTTTGACTGCCTCCAGAAGTTAGATCAGATGGCAAATTGGATTTGGTGCTAGGTCTTTCCCTTTAGGTTTTACCCCAACAATGTTTTCATTAGTTTCGCTCACTCTCGAAATCAAGCATTTTACAGCAGGTTGGAGCAGCCTGTATCTCAGCACAGGAATAAGGTAGGGAAGAATTCTAAGGATCATTTTGACTGCCTCCAGAAGTTAGATCAGATGGCAAATTGGATTTGGTGCTAGGTCTTTCCCTTTAGGTTTTACCCCAACAATGTTTTCATTAGTTTCGCTCACTCTCGAAATCAAGCATTTTACAGCAGGTTGGAGCAGCCTGTATCTCAGCACAGGAATAAGGTAGGGAAGAATTCTAAGGCTCATTTTGACTGCCTCCAGAAGTTAGATCAGATGGCAAATTGGATTTGGTGCTAGGTCTTTCCCTTTAGGTTTTACCCCAACAATGTTTTCATTAGTTTCGCTCACTCTCGAAATCAAGCATTTTACAGCAGGTTGGAGCAGCCTGTATCTCAGCACAGGAATAAGGTAGGGAAGAATTCTAAGGATCATTTTGACTGCCTCCAGAAGTTAGATCAGATGGCAAATTGGATTTGGTGCTAGGTCTTTCCCTTTAGGTTTTACCCCAACAATGTTTTCATTAGTTTCGCTCACTCTCGAAATCAAGCATTTTACAGCAGGTTGGAGCAGCCTGTATCTCAGCACAGGAATAAGGTAGGGAAGAATTCAAATGCTCATTTTGACTGCCTCCAGAAGTTAGATCAGATGGCAAATTGGATTTGGTGCTAGGTCTTTCCCTTTAGGTTTTACCCCAACAATGTTTTCATTAGTTTCGCTCACTTTCGAAATCAAGCATTTTACAGCAGGTTGGAGCAGCCTGTATCTCAGCACAGGAATAAGGTAGGGAAGAATTCTAAGGATCATTTTGACTGCCTCCAGAAGTTAGATCAGATGGCAAATTGGATTTGGTGCTAGGTCTTTCCCTTTAGGTTTTACCCCAACAATGTTTTCATTAGTTTCGCTCACTCTCGAAATCAAGCATTTTACAGCAGGTTGGAGCAGCCTGTATCTCAGCACAGGAATAAGGTAGGGAAGAATTCTAAGGCTCATTTTGACTGCCTCCAGAAGTTAGATCAGATGGCAAATTGGATTTGGTGCTAGGTCTTTCCCTTTAGGTTTTACCCCAACAATGTTTTCATTAGTTTCGCTCACTCTCGAAATCAAGCATTTTACAGCAGGTTGGAGCAGCCTGTATCTCAGCACAGGAATAAGGTAGGGAAGAATTCTAAGGATCATTTTGACTGCCTCCAGAAGTTAGATCAGATGGCAAATTGGATTTGGTGCTAGGTCTTTCCCTTTAGGTTTTACCCCAACAATGTTTTCATTAGTTTCGCTCACTCTCGAAATCAAGCATTTTACAGCAGGTTGGAGCAGCCTGTATCTCAGCACAGGAATAAGGTAGGGAAGAATTCTAAGGCTCATTTTGACTGCCTCCAGAAGTTAGATCAGATGGCAAATTGGATTTGGTGCTAGGTCTTTCCCTTTAGGTTTTACCCCAACAATGTTTTCATTAGTTTCGCTCACTCTCGAAATCAAGCATTTTACAGCAGGTTGGAGCAGCCTGTATCTCAGCACAGGAATAAGGTAGGGAAGAATTCTAAGGATCATTTTGACTGCCTCCAGAAGTTAGATCAGATGGCAAATTGGATTTGGTGCTAGGTCTTTCCCTTTAGGTTTTACCCCAACAATGTTTTCATTAGTTTCGCTCACTCTCGAAATCAAGCATTTTACAGCAGGTTGGAGCAGCCTGTATCTCAGCACAGGAATAAGGTAGGGAAGAATTCAAATGCTCATTTTGACTGCCTCCAGAAGTTAGATCAGATGGCAAATTGGATTTGGTGCTAGGTCTTTCCCTTTAGGTTTTACCCCAACAATGTTTTCATTAGTTTCGCTCACTTTCGAAATCAAGCATTTTACAGCAGGTTGGAGCAGCCTGTATCTCAGCACAGGAATAAGGTAGGGAAGAATTCTAAGGATCATTTTGACTGCCTCCAGAAGTTAGATCAGATGGCAAATTGGATTTGGTGCTAGGTCTTTCCCTTTAGGTTTTACCCCAACAATGTTTTCATTAGTTTCGCTCACTCTCGAAATCAAGCATTTTACAGCAGGTTGGAGCAGCCTGTATCTCAGCACAGGAATAAGGTAGGGAAGAATTCTAAGGCTCATTTTGACTGCCTCCAGAAGTTAGATCAGATGGCAAATTGGATTTGGTGCTAGGTCTTTCCCTTTAGGTTTTACCCCAACAATGTTTTCATTAGTTTCGCTCACTCTCGAAATCAAGCATTTTACAGCAGGTTGGAGCAGCCTGTATCTCAGCACAGGAATAAGGTAGGGAAGAATTCTAAGGCTCATTTTGACTGCCTCCAGAAGTTAGATCAGATGGCAAATTGGATTTGGTGCTAGGTCTTTCCCTTTAGGTTTTACCCCAACAATGTTTTCATTAGTTTCGCTCACTCTCGAAATCAAGCATTTTACAGCAGGTTGGAGCAGCCTGTATCTCAGCACAGGAATAAGGTAGGGAAGAATTCTAAGGATCATTTTGACTGCCTCCAGAAGTTAGATCAGATGGGAAATTGGATTTGGTGCTAGGTCTTTCCCTTTAGGTTTTACCCCAACAATGTTTTCATTAGTTTCGCTCACTCTCGAAATCAAGCATTTTACAGCAGGTTGGAGCAGCCTGTATCTCAGCACAGGAATAAGGTAGGGAAGAATTCTAAGGCTCATTTTGACTGCCTCCAGAAGTTAGATCAGATGGCAAATTGGATTTGGTGCTAGGTCTTTCCCTTTAGGTTTTACCCCAACAATGTTTTCATTAGTTTCGCTCACTCTCGAAATCAAGCATTTTACAGCAGGTTGGAGCAGCCTGTATCTCAGCACAGGAATAAGGTAGGGAAGATATCTAAGGCTCATTTTGACTGCCTCCAGAAGTTAGATCAGATGGCAAATTGGATTTGGTGCTAGGTCTTTCCCTTTAGGTTTTACCCCAACAATGTTTTCATTAGTTTCGCTCACTCTCGAAATCAAGCATTTTACAGCAGGTTGGAGCAGCCTGTATCTCAGCACAGGAATAAGGTAGGGAAGAATTCAAATGCTCATTTTGACTGCCTCCAGAAGTTAGATCAGATGGCAAATTGGATTTGGTGCTAGGTCTTTCCCTTTAGGTTTTACCCCAACAATGTTTTCATTAGTTTCGCTCACTCTCGAAATCAAGCATTTTACAGCAGGTTGGAGCAGCCTGTATCTCAGCACAGGAATAAGGTAGGGAAGAATTCTAAGGATCATTTTGACTGCCTCCAGAAGTTAGATCAGATGGCAAATTGGATTTGGTGCTAGGTCTTTCCCTTTAGGTTTTACCCCAACAATGTTTTCATTAGTTTCGCTCACTCTGGAAATCAAGCATTTTACAGCAGGTTGGAGCAGCCTGTATCTCAGCACAGGAATAAGGTAGGGAAGAATTCTAAGGCTCATTTTGACTGCCTCCAGAAGTTAGATCAGATGGCAAATTGGATTTGGTGCTAGGTCTTTCCCTTTAGGTTTTACCCCAACAATGTTTTCATTAGTTTCGCTCACTCTCGAAATCAAGCATTTTACAGCAGGTTGGAGCAGCCTGTATCTCAGCACAGGAATAAGGTAGGGAAGAATTCTAAGGCTCATTTTGACTGCCTCCAGAAGTTAGATCAGATGGCAAATTGGATTTGGTGCTAGGTCTTTCCCTTTAGGTTTTACCCCAACAATGTTTTCATTAGTTTCGCTCACTCTCGAAATCAAGCATTTTACAGCAGGTTGGAGCAGCCTGTATCTCAGCACAGGAATAAGGTAGGGAAGAATTCTAAGGATCATTTTGACTGCCTCCAGAAGTTAGATCAGATGGCAAATTGGATTTGGTGCTAGGTCTTTCCCTTTAGGTTTTACCCCAACAATGTTTTCATTAGTTTCGCTCACTCTCGAAATCAAGCATTTTACAGCAGGTTGGAGCAGCCTGTATCTCAGCACAGGAATAAGGTAGGGAAGAATTCTAAGGCTCATTTTGACTGCCTCCAGAAGTTAGATCAGATGGCAAATTGGATTTGGTGCTAGGTCTTTCCCTTTAGGTTTTACCCCAACAATGTTTTCATTAGTTTCGCTCACTCTCGAAATCAAGCATTTTACAGCAGGTTGGAGCAGCCTGTATCTCAGCACAGGAATAAGGTAGGGAAGAATTCTAAGGATCATTTTGACTGCCTCCAGAAGTTAGATCAGATGGCAAATTGGATTTGGTGCTAGGTCTTTCCCTTTAGGTTTTACCCCAACAATGTTTTCATTAGTTTCGCTCACTCTCGAAATCAAGCATTTTACAGCAGGTTGGAGCAGCCTGTATCTCAGCACAGGAATAAGGTAGGGAAGAATTCAAATGCTCATTTTGACTGCCTCCAGAAGTTAGATCAGATGGCAAATTGGATTTGGTGCTAGGTCTTTCCCTTTAGGTTTTACCCCAACAATGTTTTCATTAGTTTCGCTCACTCTCGAAATCAAGCATTTTACAGCAGGTTGGAGCAGCCTGTATCTCAGCACAGGAATAAGGTAGGGAAGAATTCTAAGGATCATTTTGACTGCCTCCAGAAGTTAGATCAGATGGCAAATTGGATTTGGTGCTAGGTCTTTCCCTTTAGGTTTTACCCCAACAATGTTTTCATTAGTTTCGCTCACTCTCGAAATCAAGCATTTTACAGCAGGTTGGAGCAGCCTGTATCTCAGCACAGGAATAAGGTAGGGAAGAATTCTAAGGCTCATTTTGACTGCCTCCAGAAGTTAGATCAGATGGGAAATTGGATTTGGTGCTAGGTCTTTCCCTTTAGGTTTTACCCCAACAATGTTTTCATTAGTTTCGCTCACTCTCGAAATCAAGCATTTTACAGCAGGTTGGAGCAGCCTGTATCTCAGCACAGGAATAAGGTAGGGAAGAATTCTAAGGCTCATTTTGACTGCCTCCAGAAGTTAGATCAGATGGCAAATTGGATTTGGTGCTAGGTCTTTCCCTTTAGGTTTTACCCCAACAATGTTTTCATTAGTTTCGCTCACTCTCGAAATCAAGCATTTTACAGCAGGTTGGAGCAGCCTGTATCTCAGCACAGGAATAAGGTAGGGAAGAATTCTAAGGATCATTTTGACTGCCTCCAGAAGTTAGATCAGATGGGAAATTGGATTTGGTGCTAGGTCTTTCCCTTTAGGTTTTACCCCAACAATGTTTTCATTAGTTTCGCTCACTCTCGAAATCAAGCATTTTACAGCAGGTTGGAGCAGCCTGTATCTCAGCACAGGAATAAGGTAGGGAAGAATTCTAAGGCTCATTTTGACTGCCTCCAGAAGTTAGATCAGATGGCAAATTGGATTTGGTGCTAGGTCTTTCCCTTTAGGTTTTACCCCAACAATGTTTTCATTAGTTTCGCTCACTCTCGAAATCAAGCATTTTACAGCAGGTTGGAGCAGCCTGTATCTCAGCACAGGAATAAGGTAGGGAAGAATTCTAAGGCTCATTTTGACTGCCTCCAGAAGTTAGATCAGATGGCAAATTGGATTTGGTGCTAGGTCTTTCCCTTTAGGTTTTACCCCAACAATGTTTTCATTAGTTTCGCTCACTCTCGAAATCAAGCATTTTACAGCAGGCTGGAGCAGCCTGTATCTCAGCACAGGAATAAGGTAGGGAAGAATTCTAAGGCTCATTTTGACTGCCTCCAGAAGTTAGATCAGATGGCAAATTGGATTTGGTGCTAGGTCTTTCCCTTTAGGTTTTACCCCAACAATGTTTTCATTAGTTTCGCTCACTCTCGAAATCAAGCATTTTACAGCAGGTTGGAGCAGCCTGTATCTCAGCACAGGAATAAGGTAGGGAAGAATTCTAAGGCTCATTTTGACTGCCTCCAGAAGTTAGATCAGATGGCAAATTGGATTTGGTGCTAGGTCTTTCCCTTTAGGTTTTACCCCAACAATGTTTTCATTAGTTTCGCTCACTCTCGAAATCAAGCATTTTACAGCAGGTTGGAGCAGCCTGTATCTCAGCACAGGAATAAGGTAGGGAAGAATTCTAAGGCTCATTTTGACTGCCTCCAGAAGTTAGATCAGATGGCAAATTGGATTTGGTGCTAGGTCTTTCCCTTTAGGTTTTACCCCAACAATGTTTTCATTAGTTTCGCTCACTCTCGAAATCAAGCATTTTACAGCAGGTTGGAGCAGCCTGTATCTCAGCACAGGAATAAGGTAGGGAAGAATTCTAAGGCTCATTTTGACTGCCTCCAGAAGTTAGATCAGATGGCAAATTGGATTTGGTGCTAGGTCTTTCCCTTTAGGTTTTACCCCAACAATGTTTTCATTAGTTTCGCTCACTCTCGAAATCAAGCATTTTACAGCAGGTTGGAGCAGCCTGTATCTCAGCACAGGAATAAGGTAGGGAAGAATTCTAAGGCTCATTTTGACTGCCTCCAGAAGTTAGATCAGATGGCAAATTGGATTTGGTGCTAGGTCTTTCCCTTTAGGTTTTACCCCAACAATGTTTTCATTAGTTTCGCTCACTCTCGAAATCAAGCATTTTACAGCAGGTTGGAGCAGCCTGTATCTCAGCACAGGAATAAGGTAGGGAAGAATTCTAAGGCTCATTTTGACTGCCTCCAGAAGTTAGATCAGATGGCAAATTGGATTTGGTGCTAGGTCTTTCCCTTTAGGTTTTACCCCAACAATGTTTTCATTAGTTTCGCTCACTCTCGAAATCAAGCATTTTACAGCAGGTTGGAGCAGCCTGTATCTCAGCACAGGAATAAGGTAGGGAAGAATTCTAAGGCTCATTTTGACTGCCTCCAGAAGTTAGATCAGATGGCAAATTGGATTTGGTGCTAGGTCTTTCCCTTTAGGTTTTACCCCAACAATGTTTTCATTAGTTTCGCTCACTCTCGAAATCAAGCATTTTACAGCAGGTTGGAGCAGCCTGTATCTCAGCACAGGAATAAGGTAGGGAAGAATTCTAAGGCTCATTTTGACTGCCTCCAGAAGTTAGATCAGATGGCAAATTGGATTTGGTGCTAGGTCTTTCCCTTTAGGTTTTACCCCAACAATGTTTTCATTAGTTTCGCTCACTCTCGAAATCAAGCATTTTACAGCAGGTTGGAGCAGCCTGTATCTCAGCACAGGAATAAGGTAGGGAAGAATTCTAAGGCTCATTTTGACTGCCTCCAGAAGTTAGATCAGATGGCAAATTGGATTTGGTGCTAGGTCTTTCCCTTTAGGTTTTACCCCAACAATGTTTTCATTAGTTTCGCTCACTCTCGAAATCAAGCATTTTACAGCAGGCTGGAGCAGCCTGTATCTCAGCACAGGAATAAGGTAGGGAAGAATTCTAAGGCTCATTTTGACTGCCTCCAGAAGTTAGATCAGATGGCAAATTGGATTTGGTGCTAGGTCTTTCCCTTTAGGTTTTACCCCAACAATGTTTTCATTAGTTTCGCTCACTCTCGAAATCAAGCATTTTACAGCAGGTTGGAGCAGCCTGTATCTCAGCACAGGAATAAGGTAGGGAAGAATTCTAAGGATCATTTTGACTGCCTCCAGAAGTTAGATCAGATGGCAAATTGGATTTGGTGCTAGGTCTTTCCCTTTAGGTTTTACCCCAACAATGTTTTCATTAGTTTCGCTCACTCTCGAAATCAAGCATTTTACAGCAGGTTGGAGCAGCCTGTATCTCAGCACAGGAATAAGGTAGGGAAGAATTCTAAGGATCATTTTGACTGCCTCCAGAAGTTAGATCAGATGGCAAATTGGATTTGGTGCTAGGTCTTTCCCTTTAGGTTTTACCCCAACAATGTTTTCATTAGTTTCGCTCACTCTCGAAATCAAGCATTTTACAGCAGGTTGGAGCAGCCTGTATCTCAGCACAGGAATAAGGTAGGGAAGAATTCTAAGGCTCATTTTGACTGCCTCCAGAAGTTAGATCAGATGGCAAATTGGATTTGGTGCTAGGTCTTTCCCTTTAGGTTTTACCCCAACAATGTTTTCATTAGTTTCGCTCACTCTCGAAATCAAGCATTTTACAGCAGGTTGGAGCAGCCTGTATCTCAGCACAGGAATAAGGTAGGGAAGAATTCTAAGGCTCATTTTGACTGCCTCCAGAAGTTAGATCAGATGGCAAATTGGATTTGGTGCTAGGTCTTTCCCTTTAGGTTTTACCCCAACAATGTTTTCATTAGTTTCGCTCACTCTCGAAATCAAGCATTTTACAGCAGGTTGGAGCAGCCTGTATCTCAGCACAGGGATAAGGTAGGGAAGAATTCTAAGGCTCATTTTGACTGCCTCCAGAAGTTAGATCAGATGGCAAATTGGATTTGGTGCTAGGTCTTTCCCTTTAGGTTTTACCCCAACAATGTTTTCATTAGTTTCGCTCACTCTCGAAATCAAGCATTTTACAGCAGGTTGGAGCAGCCTGTATCTCAGCACAGGAATAAGGTAGGGAAGAATTCTAAGGCTCATTTTGACTGCCTCCAGAAGTTAGATCAGATGGCAAATTGGATTTGGTGCTAGGTCTTTCCCTTTAGGTTTTACCCCAACAATGTTTTCATTAGTTTCGCTCACTCTCGAAATCAAGCATTTTACAGCAGGTTGGAGCAGCCTGTATCTCAGCACAGGAATAAGGTAGGGAAGAATTCTAAGGCTCATTTTGACTGCCTCCAGAAGTTAGATCAGATGGCAAATTGGATTTGGTGCTAGGTCTTTCCCTTTAGGTTTTACCCCAACAATGTTTTCATTAGTTTCGCTCACTCTCGAAATCAAGCATTTTACAGCAGGTTGGAGCAGCCTGTATCTCAGCACAGGAATAAGGTAGGGAAGAATTCTAAGGCTCATTTTGACTGCCTCCAGAAGTTAGATCAGATGGCAAATTGGATTTGGTGCTAGGTCTTTCCCTTTAGGTTTTACCCCAACAATGTTTTCATTAGTTTCGCTCACTCTCGAAATCAAGCATTTTACAGCAGGTTGGAGCAGCCTGTATCTCAGCACAGGAATAAGGTAGGGAAGAATTCTAAGGATCATTTTGACTGCCTCCAGAAGTTAGATCAGATGGGAAATTGGATTTGGTGCTAGGTCTTTCCCTTTAGGTTTTACCCCAACAATGTTTTCATTAGTTTCGCTCACTCTCGAAATCAAGCATTTTACAGCAGGTTGGAGCAGCCTGTATCTCAGCACAGGAATAAGGTAGGGAAGAATTCTAAGGCTCATTTTGACTGCCTCCAGAAGTTAGATCAGATGGCAAATTGGATTTGGTGCTAGGTCTTTCCCTTTAGGTTTTACCCCAACAATGTTTTCATTAGTTTCGCTCACTCTCGAAATCAAGCATTTTACAGCAGGTTGGAGCAGCCTGTATCTCAGCACAGGAATAAGGTAGGGAAGAATTCTAAGGCTCATTTTGACTGCCTCCAGAAGTTAGATCAGATGGCAAATTGGATTTGGTGCTAGGTCTTTCCCTTTAGGTTTTACCCCAACAATGTTTTCATTAGTTTCGCTCACTCTCGAAATCAAGCATTTTACAGCAGGCTGGAGCAGCCTGTATCTCAGCACAGGAATAAGGTAGGGAAGAATTCTAAGGCTCATTTTGACTGCCTCCAGAAGTTAGATCAGATGGCAAATTGGATTTGGTGCTAGGTCTTTCCCTTTAGGTTTTACCCCAACAATGTTTTCATTAGTTTCGCTCACTCTCGAAATCAAGCATTTTACAGCAGGTTGGAGCAGCCTGTATCTCAGCACAGGAATAAGGTAGGGAAGAATTCTAAGGATCATTTTGACTGCCTCCAGAAGTTAGATCAGATGGCAAATTGGATTTGGTGCTAGGTCTTTCCCTTTAGGTTTTACCCCAACAATGTTTTCATTAGTTTCGCTCACTCTCGAAATCAAGCATTTTACAGCAGGTTGGAGCAGCCTGTATCTCAGCACAGGAATAAGGTAGGGAAGAATTCTAAGGATCATTTTGACTGCCTCCAGAAGTTAGATCAGATGGCAAATTGGATTTGGTGCTAGGTCTTTCCCTTTAGGTTTTACCCCAACAATGTTTTCATTAGTTTCGCTCACTCTCGAAATCAAGCATTTTACAGCAGGTTGGAGCAGCCTGTATCTCAGCACAGGAATAAGGTAGGGAAGAATTCTAAGGCTCATTTTGACTGCCTCCAGAAGTTAGATCAGATGGCAAATTGGATTTGGTGCTAGGTCTTTCCCTTTAGGTTTTACCCCAACAATGTTTTCATTAGTTTCGCTCACTCTCGAAATCAAGCATTTTACAGCAGGTTGGAGCAGCCTGTATCTCAGCACAGGAATAAGGTAGGGAAGAATTCTAAGGCTCATTTTGACTGCCTCCAGAAGTTAGATCAGATGGCAAATTGGATTTGGTGCTAGGTCTTTCCCTTTAGGTTTTACCCCAACAATGTTTTCATTAGTTTCGCTCACTCTCGAAATCAAGCATTTTACAGCAGGTTGGAGCAGCCTGTATCTCAGCACAGGGATAAGGTAGGGAAGAATTCTAAGGCTCATTTTGACTGCCTCCAGAAGTTAGATCAGATGGCAAATTGGATTTGGTGCTAGGTCTTTCCCTTTAGGTTTTACCCCAACAATGTTTTCATTAGTTTCGCTCACTCTCGAAATCAAGCATTTTACAGCAGGTTGGAGCAGCCTGTATCTCAGCACAGGAATAAGGTAGGGAAGAATTCTAAGGCTCATTTTGACTGCCTCCAGAAGTTAGATCAGATGGCAAATTGGATTTGGTGCTAGGTCTTTCCCTTTAGGTTTTACCCCAACAATGTTTTCATTAGTTTCGCTCACTCTCGAAATCAAGCATTTTACAGCAGGTTGGAGCAGCCTGTATCTCAGCACAGGAATAAGGTAGGGAAGAATTCTAAGGATCATTTTGACTGCCTCCAGAAGTTAGATCAGATGGCAAATTGGATTTGGTGCTAGGTCTTTCCCTTTAGGTTTTACCCCAACAATGTTTTCATTAGTTTCGCTCACTCTCGAAATCAAGCATTTTACAGCAGGTTGGAGCAGCCTGTATCTCAGCACAGGAATAAGGTAGGGAAGAATTCTAAGGCTCATTTTGACTGCCTCCAGAAGTTAGATCAGATGGCAAATTGGATTTGGTGCTAGGTCTTTCCCTTTAGGTTTTACCCCAACAATGTTTTCATTAGTTTCGCTCACTCTCAAAATCAAGCATTTTACAGCAGGTTGGAGCAGCCTGTATCTCAGCACAGGAATAAGGTAGGGAAGAATTCTAAGGCTCATTTTGACTGCCTCCAGAAGTTAGATCAGATGGCAAATTGGATTTGGTGCTAGGTCTTTCCCTTTAGGTTTTACCCCAACAATGTTTTCATTAGTTTCGCTCACTCTCGAAATCAAGCATTTTACAGCAGGTTGGAGCAGCCTGTATCTCAGCACAGGAATAAGGTAGGGAAGAATTCTAAGGCTCATTTTGACTGCCTCCAGAAGTTAGATCAGATGGCAAATTGGATTTGGTGCTAGGTCTTTCCCTTTAGGTTTTACCCCAACAATGTTTTCATTAGTTTCGCTCACTCTCGAAATCAAGCATTTTACAGCAGGTTGGAGCAGCCTGTATCTCAGCACAGGAATAAGGTAGGGAAGAATTCTAAGGCTCATTTTGACTGCCTCCAGAAGTTAGATCAGATGGCAAATTGGATTTGGTGCTAGGTCTTTCCCTTTAGGTTTTACCCCAACAATGTTTTCATTAGTTTCGCTCACTCTCGAAATCAAGCATTTTACAGCAGGTTGGAGCAGCCTGTATCTCAGCACAGGAATAAGGTAGGGAAGAATTCTAAGGCTCATTTTGACTGCCTCCAGAAGTTAGATCAGATGGCAAATTGGATTTGGTGCTAGGTCTTTCCCTTTAGGTTTTACCCCAACAATGTTTTCATTAGTTTCGCTCACTCTCGAAATCAAGCATTTTACAGCAGGTTGGAGCAGCCTGTATCTCAGCACAGGAATAAGGTAGGGAAGAATTCTAAGGCTCATTTTGACTGCCTCCAGAAGTTAGATCAGATGGCAAATTGGATTTGGTGCTAGGTCTTTCCCTTTAGGTTTTACCCCAACAATGTTTTCATTAGTTTCGCTCACTCTCGAAATCAAGCATTTTACAGCAGGTTGGAGCAGCCTGTATCTCAGCACAGGAATAAGGTAGGGAAGAATTCTAAGGCTCATTTTGACTGCCTCCAGAAGTTAGATCAGATGGCAAATTGGATTTGGTGCTAGGTCTTTCCCTTTAGGTTTTACCCCAACAATGTTTTCATTAGTTTCGCTCACTCTCGAAATCAAGCATTTTACAGCAGGTTGGAGCAGCCTGTATCTCAGCACAGGAATAAGGTAGGGAAGAATTCTAAGGCTCATTTTGACTGCCTCCAGAAGTTAGATCAGATGGCAAATTGGATTTGGTGCTAGGTCTTTCCCTTTAGGTTTTACCCCAACAATGTTTTCATTAGTTTCGCTCACTCTCGAAATCAAGCATTTTACAGCAGGTTGGAGCAGCCTGTATCTCAGCACAGGAATAAGGTAGGGAAGAATTCTAAGGCTCATTTTGACTGCCTCCAGAAGTTAGATCAGATGGCAAATTGGATTTGGTGCTAGGTCTTTCCCTTTAGGTTTTACCCCAACAATGTTTTCATTAGTTTCGCTCACTCTCGAAATCAAGCATTTTACAGCAGGTTGGAGCAGCCTGTATCTCAGCACAGGAATAAGGTAGGGAAGAATTCTAAGGCTCATTTTGACTGCCTCCAGAAGTTAGATCAGATGGCAAATTGGATTTGGTGCTAGGTCTTTCCCTTTAGGTTTTACCCCAACAATGTTTTCATTAGTTTCGCTCACTCTCGAAATCAAGCATTTTACAGCAGGTTGGAGCAGCCTGTATCTCAGCACAGGAATAAGGTAGGGAAGAATTCTAAGGCTCATTTTGACTGCCTCCAGAAGTTAGATCAGATGGCAAATTGGATTTGGTGCTAGGTCTTTCCCTTTAGGTTTTACCCCAACAATGTTTTCATTAGTTTCGCTCACTCTCGAAATCAAGCATTTTACAGCAGGTTGGAGCAGCCTGTATCTCAGCACAGGAATAAGGTAGGGAAGAATTCTAAGGCTCATTTTGACTGCCTCCAGAAGTTAGATCAGATGGCAAATTGGATTTGGTGCTAGGTCTTTCCCTTTAGGTTTTACCCCAACAATGTTTTCATTAGTTTCGCTCACTCTCGAAATCAAGCATTTTACAGCAGGTTGGAGCAGCCTGTATCTCAGCACAGGAATAAGGTAGGGAAGAATTCTAAGGCTCATTTTGACTGCCTCCAGAAGTTAGATCAGATGGCAAATTGGATTTGGTGCTAGGTCTTTCCCTTTAGGTTTTACCCCAACAATGTTTTCATTAGTTTCGCTCACTCTCGAAATCAAGCATTTTACAGCAGGTTGGAGCAGCCTGTATCTCAGCACAGGAATAAGGTAGGGAAGAATTCTAAGGCTCATTTTGACTGCCTCCAGAAGTTAGATCAGATGGCAAATTGGATTTGGTGCTAGGTCTTTCCCTTTAGGTTTTACCCCAACAATGTTTTCATTAGTTTCGCTCACTCTCGAAATCAAGCATTTTACAGCAGGTTGGAGCAGCCTGTATCTCAGCACAGGAATAAGGTAGGGAAGAATTCTAAGGCTCATTTTGAGTGCCTCCAGAAGTTAGATCAGATGGCAAATTGGATTTGGTGCTAGGTCTTTCCCTTTAGGTTTTACCCCAACAATGTTTTCATTAGTTTCGCTCACTCTCGAAATCAAGCATTTTACAGCAGGTTGGAGCAGCCTGTATCTCAGCACAGGAATAAGGTAGGGAAGAATTCTAAGGCTCATTTTGACTGCCTCCAGAAGTTAGATCAGATGGCAAATTGGATTTGGTGCTAGGTCTTTCCCTAGGTTTTACCCCAACAATGTTTTCATTAGTTTCGCTCACTCTCGAAATCAAGCATTTTACAGCAGGTTGGAGCAGCCTGTATCTCAGCACAGGAATAAGGTAGGGAAGAATTCTAAGGCTCATTTTGACTGCCTCCAGAAGTTAGATCAGATGGCAAATTGGATTTGGTGCTAGGTCTTTCCCTTTAGGTTTTACCCCAACAATGTTTTCATTAGTTTCGCTCACTCTCGAAATCAAGCATTTTACAGCAGGTTGGAGCAGCCTGTATCTCAGCACAGGAATAAGGTAGGGAAGAATTCTAAGGCTCATTTTGACTGCCTCCAGAAGTTAGATCAGATGGCAAATTGGATTTGGTGCTAGGTCTTTCCCTTTAGGTTTTACCCCAACAATGTTTTCATTAGTTTCGCTCACTCTCGAAATCAAGCATTTTACAGCAGGTTGGAGCAGCCTGTATCTCAGCACAGGAATAAGGTAGGGAAGAATTCTAAGGATCATTTTGACTGCCTCCAGAAGTTAGATCAGATGGCAAATTGGATTTGGTGCTAGGTCTTTCCCTTTAGGTTTTACCCCAACAATGTTTTCATTAGTTTCGCTCACTCTCGAAATCAAGCGTTTTACAGCAGGTTGGAGCAGCCTGTATCTCAGCACAGGAATAAGGTAGGGAAGAATTCTAAGGATCATTTTGACTGCCTCCAGAAGTTAGATCAGATGGCAAATTGGATTTGGTGCTAGGTCTTTCCCTTTAGGTTTTACCCCAACAATGTTTTCATTAGTTTCGCTCACTCTCGAAATCAAGCATTTTACAGCAGGTTGGAGCAGCCTGTATCTCAGCACAGGAATAAGGTAGGGAAGAATTCTAAGGATCATTTTGACTGCCTCCAGAAGTTAGATCAGATGGCAAATTGGATTTGGTGCTAGGTCTTTCCCTTTAGGTTTTACCCCAACAATGTTTTCATTAGTTTCGCTCACTCTCGAAATCAAGCATTTTACAGCAGGTTGGAGCAGCCTGTATCTCAGCACAGGAATAAGGTAGGGAAGAATTCTAAGGATCATTTTGACTGCCTCCAGAAGTTAGATCAGATGGCAAATTGGATTTGGTGCTAGGTCTTTCCCTTTAGGTTTTTACCCCAACAATGTTTTCATTAGTTTGGCTTCACTCTCGAAATCAAGCATTTTACAGCAGGTTGGAGCAGCCTGTATCTCAGCACAGGAATAAGGTAGGGAAGAATTCTAAGGCTCATTTTGACTGCCTCCAGAAGTTAGATCAGATGGCAAATTGGATTTGGTGCTAGGTCTTTCCCTTTAGGTTTTACCCCAACAATGTTTTCATTAGTTTCGCTCACTCTCGAAATCAAGCATTTTACAGCAGGTTGGAGCAGCCTGTATCTCAGCACAGGAATAAGGTAGGGAAGAATTCTAAGGATCATTTTGACTGCCTCCAGAAGTTAGATCAGATGGCAAATTGGATTTGGTGCTAGGTCTTTCCCTTTAGGTTTTACCCCAACAATGTTTTCATTAGTTTCGCTCACTCTCGAAATCAAGCATTTTACAGCAGGTTGGAGCAGCCTGTATCTCAGCACAGGAATAAGGTAGGGAAGAATTCTAAGGCTCATTTTGACTGCCTCCAGAAGTTAGATCAGATGGCAAATTGGATTTGGTGCTAGGTCTTTCCCTTTAGGTTTTACCCCAACAATGTTTTCATTAGTTTCGCTCACTCTCGAAATCAAGCATTTTACAGCAGGTTGGAGCAGCCTGTATCTCAGCACAGGAATAAGGTAGGGAAGAATTCTAAGGCTCATTTTGACTGCCTCCAGAAGTTAGATCAGATGGCAAATTGGATTTGGTGCTAGGTCTTTCCCTTTAGGTTTTACCCCAACAATGTTTTCATTAGTTTCGCTCACTCTCGAAATCAAGCATTTTACAGCAGGTTGGAGCAGCCTGTATCTCAGCACAGGAATAAGGTAGGGAAGAATTCTAAGGATCATTTTGACTGCCTCCAGAAGTTAGATCAGATGGCAAATTGGATTTGGTGCTAGGTCTTTCCCTTTAGGTTTTACCCCAACAATGTTTTCATTAGTTTCGCTCACTCTCGAAATCAAGCGTTTTACAGCAGGTTGGAGCAGCCTGTATCTCAGCACAGGAATAAGGTAGGGAAGAATTCTAAGGATCATTTTGACTGCCTCCAGAAGTTAGATCAGATGGCAAATTGGATTTGGTGCTAGGTCTTTCCCTTTAGGTTTTACCCCAACAATGTTTTCATTAGTTTCGCTCACTCTCGAAATCAAGCATTTTACAGCAGGTTGGAGCAGCCTGTATCTCAGCACAGGAATAAGGTAGGGAAGAATTCTAAGGATCATTTTGACTGCCTCCAGAAGTTAGATCAGATGGCAAATTGGATTTGGTGCTAGGTCTTTCCCTTTAGGTTTTACCCCAACAATGTTTTCATTAGTTTCGCTCACTCTCGAAATCAAGCATTTTACAGCAGGTTGGAGCAGCCTGTATCTCAGCACAGGAATAAGGTAGGGAAGAATTCTAAGGATCATTTTGACTGCCTCCAGAAGTTAGATCAGATGGCAAATTGGATTTGGTGCTAGGTCTTTCCCTTTAGGTTTTACCCCAACAATGTTTTCATTAGTTTCGCTCACTCTCGAAATCAAGCATTTTACAGCAGGTTGGAGCAGCCTGTATCTCAGCACAGGAATAAGGTAGGGAAGAATTCTAAGGCTCATTTTGACTGCCTCCAGAAGTTAGATCAGATGGCAAATTGGATTTGGTGCTAGGTCTTTCCCTTTAGGTTTTACCCCAACAATGTTTTCATTAGTTTCGCTCACTCTCGAAATCAAGCATTTTACAGCAGGTTGGAGCAGCCTGTATCTCAGCACAGGAATAAGGTAGGGAAGAATTCTAAGGCTCATTTTGACTGCCTCCAGAAGTTAGATCAGATGGCAAATTGGATTTGGTGCTAGGTCTTTCCCTTTAGGTTTTACCCCAACAATGTTTTCATTAGTTTCGCTCACTCTCGAAATCAAGCATTTTACAGCAGGTTGGAGCAGCCTGTATCTCAGCACAGGAATAAGGTAGGGAAGAATTCTAAGGATCATTTTGACTGCCTCCAGAAGTTAGATCAGATGGCAAATTGGATTTGGTGCTAGGTCTTTCCCTTTAGGTTTTACCCCAACAATGTTTTCATTAGTTTGGCTCACTCTCGAAATCAAGCATTTTACAGCAGGTTGGAGCAGCCTGTATCTCAGCACAGGAATAAGGTAGGGAAGAATTCTAAGGCTCATTTTGACTGCCTCCAGAAGTTAGATCAGATGGCAAATTGGATTTGGTGCTAGGTCTTTCCCTTTAGGTTTTACCCCAACAATGTTTTCATTAGTTTCGCTCACTCTCGAAATCAAGCATTTTACAGCAGGTTGGAGCAGCCTGTATCTCAGCACAGGAATAAGGTAGGGAAGAATTCTAAGGATCATTTTGACTGCCTCCAGAAGTTAGATCAGATGGCAAATTGGATTTGGTGCTAGGTCTTTCCCTTTAGGTTTTACCCCAACAATGTTTTCATTAGTTTCGCTCACTCTCGAAATCAAGCATTTTACAGCAGGTTGGAGCAGCCTGTATCTCAGCACAGGAATAAGGTAGGGAAGAATTCTAAGGATCATTTTGACTGCCTCCAGAAGTTAGATCAGATGGCAAATTGGATTTGGTGCTAGGTCTTTCCCTTTAGGTTTTACCCCAACAATGTTTTCATTAGTTTGGCTCACTCTCGAAATCAAGCATTTTACAGCAGGTTGGAGCAGCCTGTATCTCAGCACAGGAATAAGGTAGGGAAGAATTCTAAGGCTCATTTTGACTGCCTCCAGAAGTTAGATCAGATGGCAAATTGGATTTGGTGCTAGGTCTTTCCCTTTAGGTTTTACCCCAACAATGTTTTCATTAGTTTCGCTCACTCTCGAAATCAAGCATTTTACAGCAGGTTGGAGCAGCCTGTATCTCAGCACAGGAATAAGGTAGGGAAGAATTCTAAGGCTCATTTTGACTGCCTCCAGAAGTTAGATCAGATGGCAAATTGGATTTGGTGCTAGGTCTTTCCCTTTAGGTTTTACCCCAACAATGTTTTCATTAGTTTCGCTCACTCTCGAAATCAAGCATTTTACAGCAGGTTGGAGCAGCCTGTATCTCAGCACAGGAATAAGGTAGGGAAGAATTCAAATGCTCATTTTGACTGCCTCCAGAAGTTAGATCAGATGGCAAACTGGATTTGGTGCTAGGTCTTTCCCTTTAGGTTTTACCCCAACAATGTTTTCATTAGTTTCGCTCACTCTCGAAATCAAGCATTTTACAGCAGGTTGGAGCAGCCTGTATCTCAGCACAGGAATAAGGTAGGGAAGAATTCAAAGGCTCATTTTGACTGCCTCCAGAAGTTAGATCAGATGGCAAATTGGATTTGGTGCTAGGTCTTTCCCTTTAGGTTTTACCCCAACAATGTTTTCATTAGTTTCGCTCACTCTCGAAATCAAGCATTTTACAGCAGGTTGGAGCAGCCTGTATCTCAGCACAGGAATAAGGTAGGGAAGAATTCTAAGGATCATTTTGACTGCCTCCAGAAGTTAGATCAGATGGCAAATTGGATTTGGTGCTAGGTCTTTCCCTTTAGGTTTTACCCCAACAATGTTTTCATTAGTTTCGCTCACTCTCGAAATCAAGCATTTTACAGCAGGTTGGAGCAGCCTGTATCTCAGCACAGGAATAAGGTAGGGAAGAATTCTAAGGATCATTTTGACTGCCTCCAGAAGTTAGATCAGATGGCAAATTGGATTTGGTGCTAGGTCTTTCCCTTTAGGTTTTACCCCAACAATGTTTTCATTAGTTTCGCTCACTCTCGAAATCAAGCATTTTACAGCAGGTTGGAGCAGCCTGTATCTCAGCACAGGAATAAGGTAGGGAAGAATTCTAAGGCTCATTTTGACTGCCTCCAGAAGTTAGATCAGATGGCAAATTGGATTTGGTGCTAGGTCTTTCCCTTTAGGTTTTACCCCAACAATGTTTTCATTAGTTTCGCTCACTCTCGAAATCAAGCGTTTTACAGCAGGTTGGAGCAGCCTGTATCTCAGCACAGGAATAAGGTAGGGAAGAATTCTAAGGATCATTTTGACTGCCTCCAGAAGTTAGATCAGATGGCAAATTGGATTTGGTGCTAGGTCTTTCCCTTTAGGTTTTACCCCAACAATGTTTTCATTAGTTTCGCTCACTCTCGAAATCAAGCATTTTACAGCAGGTTGGAGCAGCCTGTATCTCAGCACAGGAATAAGGTAGGGAAGAATTCTAAGGATCATTTTGACTGCCTCCAGAAGTTAGATCAGATGGCAAATTGGATTTGGTGCTAGGTCTTTCCCTTTAGGTTTTACCCCAACAATGTTTTCATTAGTTTCGCTCACTCTCGAAATCAAGCATTTTACAGCAGGTTGGAGCAGCCTGTATCTCAGCACAGGAATAAGGTAGGGAAGAATTCTAAGGATCATTTTGACTTCCTCCAGAAGTTAGATCAGATGGCAAATTGGATTTGGTGCTAGGTCTTTCCCTTTAGGTTTTACCCCAACAATGTTTTCATTAGTTTCGCTCACTCTCGAAATCAAGCATTTTACAGCAGGTTGGAGCAGCCTGTATCTCAGCACAGAAATAAGGTAGGGAAGAATTCTAAGGATCATTTTGACTGCCTCCAGAAGTTAGATCAGATGGCAAATTGGATTTGGTGCTAGGTCTTTCCCTTTAGGTTTTACCCCAACAATGTTTTCATTAGTTTCGCTCACTCTCGAAATCAAGCATTTTACAGCAGGTTGGAGCAGCCTGTATCTCAGCACAGGAATAAGGTAGGGAAGAATTCTAAGGCTCATTTTGACTGCCTCCAGAAGTTAGATCAGATGGCAAATTGGATTTGGTGCTAGGTCTTTCCCTTTAGGTTTTACCCCAACAATGTTTTCATTAGTTTCGCTCACTCTCGAAATCAAGCATTTTACAGCAGGTTGGAGCAGCCTGTATCTCAGCACAGGAATAAGGTAGGGAAGAATTCTAAGGCTCATTTTGACTGCCTCCAGAGGTTAGATCAGATGGCAAATTGGATTTGGTGCTAGGTCTTTCCCTTTAGGTTTTACCCCAACAATGTTTTCATTAGTTTGGCTCACTCTCGAAATCAAGCATTTTACAGCAGGTTGGAGCAGCCTGTATCTCAGCACAGGAATAAGGTAGGGAAGAATTCTAAGGCTCATTTTGACTGCCTCCAGAAGTTAGATCAGATGGCAAATTGGATTTGGTGCTAGGTCTTTCCCTTTAGGTTTTACCCCAACAATGTTTTCATTAGTTTCGCTCACTCTCGAAATCAAGCATTTTACAGCAGGTTGGAGCAGCCTGTATCTCAGCACAGGAATAAGGTAGGGAAGAATTCTAAGGATCATTTTGACTGCCTCCAGAAGTTAGATCAGATGGCAAATTGGATTTGGTGCTAGGTCTTTCCCTTTAGGTTTTACCCCAACAATGTTTTCATTAGTTTCGCTCACTCTCGAAATCAAGCATTTTACAGCAGGTTGGAGCAGCCTGTATCTCAGCACAGGAATAAGGTAGGGAAGAATTCTAAGGCTCATTTTGACTGCCTCCAGAAGTTAGATCAGATGGCAAATTGGATTTGGTGCTAGGTCTTTCCCTTTAGGTTTTACCCCAACAATGTTTTCATTAGTTTGGCTCACTCTCGAAATCAAGCATTTTACAGCAGGTTGGAGCAGCCTGTATCTCAGCACAGGAATAAGGTAGGGAAGAATTCTAAGGATCATTTTGACTGCCTCCAGAAGTTAGATCAGATGGCAAATTGGATTTGGTGCTAGGTCTTTCCCTTTAGGTTTTACCCCAACAATGTTTTCATTAGTTTCGCTCACTCTCGAAATCAAGCATTTTACAGCAGGTTGGAGCAGCCTGTATCTCAGCACAGGAATAAGGTAGGGAAGAATTCTAAGGATCATTTTGACTGCCTCCAGAAGTTAGATCAGATGGCAAATTGGATTTGGTGCTAGGTCTTTCCCTTTAGGTTTTACCCCAACAATGTTTTCATTAGTTTGGCTCACTCTCGAAATCAAGCATTTTACAGCAGGTTGGAGCAGCCTGTATCTCAGCACAGGAATAAGGTAGGGAAGAATTCTAAGGATCATTTTGACTGCCTCCAGAAGTTAGATCAGATGGCAAATTGGATTTGGTGCTAGGTCTTTCCCTTTAGGTTTTACCCCAACAATGTTTTCATTAGTTTCGCTCACTCTCGAAATCAAGCATTTTACAGCAGGTTGGAGCAGCCTGTATCTCAGCACAGGAATAAGGTAGGGAAGAATTCTAAGGATCATTTTGACTGCCTCCAGAAGTTAGATCAGATGGCAAATTGGATTTGGTGCTAGGTCTTTCCCTTTAGGTTTTACCCCAACAATGTTTTCATTAGTTTCGCTCACTCTCGAAATCAAGCATTTTACAGCAGGTTGGAGCAGCCTGTATCTCAGCACAGGAATAAGGTAGGGAAGAATTCTAAGGCTCATTTTGACTGCCTCCAGAAGTTAGATCAGATGGCAAATTGGATTTGGTGCTAGGTCTTTCCCTTTAGGTTTTACCCCAACAATGTTTTCATTAGTTTCGCTCACTCTCGAAATCAAGCATTTTACAGCAGGTTGGAGCAGCCTGTATCTCAGCACAGGAATAAGGTAGGGAAGAATTCTAAGGCTCATTTTGACTGCCTCCAGAAGTTAGATCAGATGGCAAATTGGATTTGGTGCTAGGTCTTTCCCTTTAGGTTTTACCCCAACAATGTTTTCATTAGTTTCGCTCACTCTCGAAATCAAGCATTTTACAGCAGGTTGGAGCAGCCTGTATCTCAGCACAGGAATAAGGTAGGGAAGAATTCTAAGGCTCATTTTGACTGCCTCCAGAAGTTAGATCAGATGGCAAATTGGATTTGGTGCTAGGTCTTTCCCTTTAGGTTTTACCCCAACAATGTTTTCATTAGTTTCGCTCACTCTCGAAATCAAGCATTTTACAGCAGGTTGGAGCAGCCTGTATCTCAGCACAGGAATAAGGTAGGGAAGAATTCTAAGGCTCATTTTGACTGCCTCCAGAAGTTAGATCAGATGGCAAATTGGATTTGGTGCTAGGTCTTTCCCTTTAGGTTTTACCCCAACAATGTTTTCATTAGTTTCGCTCACTCTCGAAATCAAGCATTTTACAGCAGGTTGGAGCAGCCTGTATCTCAGCACAGGAATAAGGTAGGGAAGAATTCTAAGGCTCATTTTGACTGCCTCCAGAAGTTAGATCAGATGGCAAATTGGATTTGGTGCTAGGTCTTTCCCTTTAGGTTTTACCCCAACAATGTTTTCATTAGTTTCGCTCACTCTCGAAATCAAGCATTTTACAGCAGGTTGGAGCAGCCTGTATCTCAGCACAGGAATAAGGTAGGGAAGAATTCAAATGCTCATTTTGACTGCCTCCAGAAGTTAGATCAGATGGCAAATTGGATTTGGTGCTAGGTCTTTCCCTTTAGGTTTTACCCCAACAATGTTTTCATTAGTTTGGCTCACTCTCGAAATCAAGCATTTTACAGCAGGTTGGAGCAGCCTGTATCTCAGCACAGGAATAAGGTAGGGAAGAATTCTAAGGATCATTTTGACTGCCTCCAGAAGTTAGATCAGATGGCAAATTGGATTTGGTGCTAGGTCTTTCCCTTTAGGTTTTACCCCAACAATGTTTTCATTAGTTTGGCTCACTCTCGAAATCAAGCATTTTACAGCAGGTTGGAGCAGCCTGTATCTCAGCACAGGAATAAGGTAGGGAAGAATTCTAAGGATCATTTTGACTGCCTCCAGAAGTTAGATCAGATGGCAAATTGGATTTGGTGCTAGGTCTTTCCCTTTAGGTTTTACCGCAACAATGTTTTCATTAGTTTCGCTCACTCTCGAAATCAAGCATTTTACAGCAGGTTGGAGCAGCCTGTATCTCAGCACAGGAATAAGGTAGGGAAGAATTCTAAGGATCATTTTGACTGCCTCCAGAAGTTAGATCAGATGGCAAATTGGATTTGGTGCTAGGTCTTTCCCTTTAGGTTTTACCCCAACAATGTTTTCATTAGTTTCGCTCACTCTCGAAATCAAGCATTTTACAGCAGGTTGGAGCAGCCTGTATCTCAGCACAGGAATAAGGTAGGGAAGAATTCTAAGGCTCATTTTGACTGCCTCCAGAAGTTAGATCAGATGGCAAATTGGATTTGGTGCTAGGTCTTTCCCTTTAGGTTTTACCCCAACAATGTTTTCATTAGTTTCGCTCACTCTCAAAATCAAGCATTTTACAGCAGGTTGGAGCAGCCTGTATCTCAGCACAGGAATAAGGTAGGGAAGAATTCTAAGGCTCATTTTGACTGCCTCCAGAAGTTAGATCAGATGGCAAATTGGATTTGGTGCTAGGTCTTTCCCTTTAGGTTTTACCCCAACAATGTTTTCATTAGTTTCGCTCACTCTCGAAATCAAGCATTTTACAGCAGGTTGGAGCAGCCTGTATCTCAGCACAGGAATAAGGTAGGGAAGAATTCTAAGGCTCATTTTGACTGCCTCCAGAAGTTAGATCAGATGGCAAATTGGATTTGGTGGTAGGTCTTTCCCTTTAGGTTTTACCCCAACAATGTTTTCATTAGTTTCGCTCACTCTCGAAATCAAGCATTTTACAGCAGGTTGGAGCAGCCTGTATCTCAGCACAGGCATAAGGTAGGGAAGAATTCTAAGGATCATTTTGACTGCCTCCAGAAGTTAGATCAGATGGCAAATTGGATTTGGTGCTAGGTCTTTCCCTTTAGGTTTTACCCCAACAATGTTTTCATTAGTTTCGCTCACTCTCGAAATCAAGCATTTTACAGCAGGTTGGAGCAGCCTGTATCTCAGCACAGGAATAAGGTAGGGAAGAATTCTAAGGCTCATTTTGACTGCCTCCAGAAGTTAGATCAGATGGCAAATTGGATTTGGTGCTAGGTCTTTCCCTTTAGGTTTTACCCCAACAATGTTTTCATTAGTTTCGCTCACTCTCGAAATCAAGCATTTTACAGCAGGTTGGAGCAGCCTGTATCTCAGCACAGGAATAAGGTAGGGAAGAATTCTAAGGCTCATTTTGACTGCCTCCAGAAGTTAGATCAGATGGCAAATTGGATTTGGTGCTAGGTCTTTCCCTTTAGGTTTTACCCCAACAATGTTTTCATTAGTTTCGCTCACTCTCGAAATCAAGCATTTTACAGCAGGTTGGAGCAGCCTGTATCTCAGCACAGGAATAAGGTAGGGAAGAATTCTAAGGATCATTTTGACTGCCTCCAGAAGTTAGATCAGATGGCAAATTGGATTTGGTGCTAGGTCTTTCCCTTTAGGTTTTACCCCAACAATGTTTTCATTAGTTTCGCTCACTCTCGAAATCAAGCATTTTACAGCAGGTTGGAGCAGCCTGTATCTCAGCACAGGAATAAGGTAGGGAAGAATTCTAAGGATCATTTTGACTGCCTCCAGAAGTTAGATCAGATGGCAAATTGGATTTGGTGCTAGGTCTTTCCCTTTAGGTTTTACCCCAACAATGTTTTCATTAGTTTGGCTCACTCTCGAAATCAAGCATTTTACAGCAGGTTGGAGCAGCCTGTATCTCAGCACAGGAATAAGGTAGGGAAGAATTCTAAGGCTCATTTTGAGTGCCTCCAGAAGTTAGATCAGATGGCAAATTGGATTTGGTGCTAGGTCTTTCCCTTTAGGTTTTACCCCAACAATGTTTTCATTAGTTTCGCTCACTCTCGAAATCAAGCATTTTACAGCAGGTTGGAGCAGCCTGTATCTCAGCACAGGAATAAGGTAGGGAAGAATTCTAAGGATCATTTTGACTGCCTCCAGAAGTTAGATCAGATGGCAAATTGGATTTGGTGCTAGGTCTTTCCCTTTAGGTTTTACCCCAACAATGTTTTCATTAGTTTCGCTCACTCTCGAAATCAAGCATTTTACAGCAGGTTGGAGCAGCCTGTATCTCAGCACAGGAATAAGGTAGGGAAGAATTCTAAGGCTCATTTTGACTGCCTCCAGAAGTTAGATCAGATGGCAAATTGGATTTGGTGCTAGGTCTTTCCCTTTAGGTTTTACCCCAACAATGTTTTCATTAGTTTCGCTCACTCTCGAAATCAAGCATTTTACAGCAGGTTGGAGCAGCCTGTATCTCAGCACAGGAATAAGGTAGGGAAGAATTCTAAGGCTCATTTTGACTGCCTCCAGAAGTTAGATCAGATGGCAAATTGGATTTGGTGCTAGGTCTTTCCCTTTAGGTTTTACCCCAACAATGTTTTCATTAGTTTCGCTCACTCTCGAAATCAAGCATTTTACAGCAGGTTGGAGCAGCCTGTATCTCAGCACAGGAATAAGGTAGGGAAGAATTCTAAGGATCATTTTGACTGCCTCCAGAAGTTAGATCAGATGGCAAATTGGATTTGGTGCTAGGTCTTTCCCTTTAGGTTTTACCCCAACAATGTTTTCATTAGTTTCGCTCACTCTCGAAATCAAGCGTTTTACAGCAGGTTGGAGCAGCCTGTATCTCAGCACAGGAATAAGGTAGGGAAGAATTCTAAGGATCATTTTGACTGCCTCCAGAAGTTAGATCAGATGGCAAATTGGATTTGGTGCTAGGTCTTTCCCTTTAGGTTTTACCCCAACAATGTTTTCATTAGTTTCGCTCACTCTCGAAATCAAGCATTTTACAGCAGGTTGGAGCAGCCTGTATCTCAGCACAGGAATAAGGTAGGGAAGAATTCTAAGGCTCATTTTGACTGCCTCCAGAAGTTAGATCAGATGGCAAATTGGATTTGGTGCTAGGTCTTTCCCTTTAGGTTTTACCCCAACAATGTTTTCATTAGTTTCGCTCACTCTCGAAATCAAGCATTTTACAGCAGGTTGGAGCAGCCTGTATCTCAGCACAGGAATAAGGTAGGGAAGAATTCTAAGGATCATTTTGACTGCCTCCAGAAGTTAGATCAGATGGCAAATTGGATTTGGTGCTAGGTCTTTCCCTTTAGGTTTTACCCCAACAATGTTTTCATTAGTTTCGCTCACTCTCGAAATCAAGCATTTTACAGCAGGTTGGAGCAGCCTGTATCTCAGCACAGGAATAAGGTAGGGAAGAATTCTAAGGCTCATTTTGACTGCCTCCAGAAGTTAGATCAGATGGCAAATTGGATTTGGTGCTAGGTCTTTCCCTTTAGGTTTTACCCCAACAATGTTTTCATTAGTTTCGCTCACTCTCGAAATCAAGCATTTTACAGCAGGTTGGAGCAGCCTGTATCTCAGCACAGGAATAAGGTAGGGAAGAATTCTAAGGCTCATTTTGACTGCCTCCAGAAGTTAGATCAGATGGCAAATTGGATTTGGTGCTAGGTCTTTCCCTTTAGGTTTTACCCCAACAATGTTTTCATTAGTTTCGCTCACTCTCGAAATCAAGCATTTTACAGCAGGTTGGAGCAGCCTGTATCTCAGCACAGGAATAAGGTAGGGAAGAATTCTAAGGATCATTTTGACTGCCTCCAGAAGTTAGATCAGATGGCAAATTGGATTTGGTGCTAGGTCTTTCCCTTTAGGTTTTACCCCAACAATGTTTTCATTAGTTTGGCTCACTCTCGAAATCAAGCATTTTACAGCAGGTTGGAGCAGCCTGTATCTCAGCACAGGAATAAGGTAGGGAAGAATTCAAATGCTCATTTTGACTGCCTCCAGAAGTTAGATCAGATGGCAAATTGGATTTGGTGCTAGGTCTTTCCCTTTAGGTTTTACCCCAACAATGTTTTCATTAGTTTCGCTCACTCTCGAAATCAAGCATTTTACAGCAGGTTGGAGCAGCCTGTATCTCAGCACAGGAATAAGGTAGGGAAGAATTCTAAGGCTCATTTTGACTGCCTCCAGAAGTTAGATCAGATGGCAAATTGGATTTGGTGCTAGGTCTTTCCCTTTAGGTTTTACCCCAACAATGTTTTCATTAGTTTCGCTCACTCTCGAAATCAAGCATTTTACAGCAGGTTGGAGCAGCCTGTATCTCAGCACAGGAATAAGGTAGGGAAGAATTCTAAGGATCATTTTGACTGCCTCCAGAAGTTAGATCAGATGGCAAATTGGATTTGGTGCTAGGTCTTTCCCTTTAGGTTTTACCCCAACAATGTTTTCATTAGTTTCGCTCACTCTCGAAATCAAGCATTTTACAGCAGGTTGGAGCAGCCTGTATCTCAGCACAGGAATAAGGTAGGGAAGAATTCTAAGGCTCATTTTGACTGCCTCCAGAAGTTAGATCAGATGGCAAATTGGATTTGGTGCTAGGTCTTTCCCTTTAGGTTTTACCCCAACAATGTTTTCATTAGTTTCGCTCACTCTCGAAATCAAGCATTTTACAGCAGGTTGGAGCAGCCTGTATCTCAGCACAGGAATAAGGTAGGGAAGAATTCTAAGGCTCATTTTGACTGCCTCCAGAAGTTAGATCAGATGGCAAATTGGATTTGGTGCTAGGTCTTTCCCTTTAGGTTTTACCCCAACAATGTTTTCATTAGTTTCGCTCACTCTCGAAATCAAGCATTTTACAGCAGGTTGGAGCAGCCTGTATCTCAGCACAGGAATAAGGTAGGGAAGAATTCAAATGCTCATTTTGACTGCCTCCAGAAGTTAGATCAGATGGCAAACTGGATTTGGTGCTAGGTCTTTCCCTTTAGGTTTTACCCCAACAATGTTTTCATTAGTTTCGCTCACTCTCGAAATCAAGCATTTTACAGCAGGTTGGAGCAGCCTGTATCTCAGCACAGGAATAAGGTAGGGAAGAATTCAAAGGCTCATTTTGACTGCCTCCAGAAGTTAGATCAGATGGCAAATTGGATTTGGTGCTAGGTCTTTCCCTTTAGGTTTTACCCCAACAATGTTTTCATTAGTTTCGCTCACTCTCGAAATCAAGCATTTTACAGCAGGTTGGAGCAGCCTGTATCTCAGCACAGGAATAAGGTAGGGAAGAATTCTAAGGATCATTTTGACTGCCTCCAGAAGTTAGATCAGATGGCAAATTGGATTTGGTGCTAGGTCTTTCCCTTTAGGTTTTACCCCAACAATGTTTTCATTAGTTTCGCTCACTCTCGAAATCAAGCATTTTACAGCAGGTTGGAGCAGCCTGTATCTCAGCACAGGAATAAGGTAGGGAAGAATTCTAAGGATCATTTTGACTGCCTCCAGAAGTTAGATCAGATGGCAAATTGGATTTGGTGCTAGGTCTTTCCCTTTAGGTTTTACCCCAACAATGTTTTCATTAGTTTCGCTCACTCTCGAAATCAAGCATTTTACAGCAGGTTGGAGCAGCCTGTATCTCAGCACAGGAATAAGGTAGGGAAGAATTCTAAGGCTCATTTTGACTGCCTCCAGAAGTTAGATCAGATGGCAAATTGGATTTGGTGCTAGGTCTTTCCCTTTAGGTTTTACCCCAACAATGTTTTCATTAGTTTCGCTCACTCTCGAAATCAAGCGTTTTACAGCAGGTTGGAGCAGCCTGTATCTCAGCACAGGAATAAGGTAGGGAAGAATTCTAAGGATCATTTTGACTGCCTCCAGAAGTTAGATCAGATGGCAAATTGGATTTGGTGCTAGGTCTTTCCCTTTAGGTTTTACCCCAACAATGTTTTCATTAGTTTCGCTCACTCTCGAAATCAAGCATTTTACAGCAGGTTGGAGCAGCCTGTATCTCAGCACAGGAATAAGGTAGGGAAGAATTCTAAGGATCATTTTGACTGCCTCCAGAAGTTAGATCAGATGGCAAATTGGATTTGGTGCTAGGTCTTTCCCTTTAGGTTTTACCCCAACAATGTTTTCATTAGTTTCGCTCACTCTCGAAATCAAGCATTTTACAGCAGGTTGGAGCAGCCTGTATCTCAGCACAGGAATAAGGTAGGGAAGAATTCTAAGGATCATTTTGACTTCCTCCAGAAGTTAGATCAGATGGCAAATTGGATTTGGTGCTAGGTCTTTCCCTTTAGGTTTTACCCCAACAATGTTTTCATTAGTTTCGCTCACTCTCGAAATCAAGCATTTTACAGCAGGTTGGAGCAGCCTGTATCTCAGCACAGAAATAAGGTAGGGAAGAATTCTAAGGATCATTTTGACTGCCTCCAGAAGTTAGATCAGATGGCAAATTGGATTTGGTGCTAGGTCTTTCCCTTTAGGTTTTACCCCAACAATGTTTTCATTAGTTTCGCTCACTCTCGAAATCAAGCATTTTACAGCAGGTTGGAGCAGCCTGTATCTCAGCACAGGAATAAGGTAGGGAAGAATTCTAAGGCTCATTTTGACTGCCTCCAGAAGTTAGATCAGATGGCAAATTGGATTTGGTGCTAGGTCTTTCCCTTTAGGTTTTACCCCAACAATGTTTTCATTAGTTTCGCTCACTCTCGAAATCAAGCATTTTACAGCAGGTTGGAGCAGCCTGTATCTCAGCACAGGAATAAGGTAGGGAAGAATTCTAAGGCTCATTTTGACTGCCTCCAGAGGTTAGATCAGATGGCAAATTGGATTTGGTGCTAGGTCTTTCCCTTTAGGTTTTACCCCAACAATGTTTTCATTAGTTTGGCTCACTCTCGAAATCAAGCATTTTACAGCAGGTTGGAGCAGCCTGTATCTCAGCACAGGAATAAGGTAGGGAAGAATTCTAAGGCTCATTTTGACTGCCTCCAGAAGTTAGATCAGATGGCAAATTGGATTTGGTGCTAGGTCTTTCCCTTTAGGTTTTACCCCAACAATGTTTTCATTAGTTTCGCTCACTCTCGAAATCAAGCATTTTACAGCAGGTTGGAGCAGCCTGTATCTCAGCACAGGAATAAGGTAGGGAAGAATTCTAAGGATCATTTTGACTGCCTCCAGAAGTTAGATCAGATGGCAAATTGGATTTGGTGCTAGGTCTTTCCCTTTAGGTTTTACCCCAACAATGTTTTCATTAGTTTCGCTCACTCTCGAAATCAAGCATTTTACAGCAGGTTGGAGCAGCCTGTATCTCAGCACAGGAATAAGGTAGGGAAGAATTCTAAGGCTCATTTTGACTGCCTCCAGAAGTTAGATCAGATGGCAAATTGGATTTGGTGCTAGGTCTTTCCCTTTAGGTTTTACCCCAACAATGTTTTCATTAGTTTCGCTCACTCTCGAAATCAAGCGTTTTACAGCAGGTTGGAGCAGCCTGTATCTCAGCACAGGAATAAGGTAGGGAAGAATTCTAAGGATCATTTTGACTGCCTCCAGAAGTTAGATCAGATGGCAAATTGGATTTGGTGCTAGGTCTTTCCCTTTAGGTTTTACCCCAACAATGTTTTCATTAGTTTCGCTCACTCTCGAAATCAAGCATTTTACAGCAGGTTGGAGCAGCCTGTATCTCAGCACAGGAATAAGGTAGGGAAGAATTCTAAGGATCATTTTGACTGCCTCCAGAAGTTAGATCAGATGGCAAATTGGATTTGGTGCTAGGTCTTTCCCTTTAGGTTTTACCCCAACAATGTTTTCATTAGTTTCGCTCACTCTCGAAATCAAGCATTTTACAGCAGGTTGGAGCAGCCTGTATCTCAGCACAGGAATAAGGTAGGGAAGAATTCTAAGGATCATTTTGACTTCCTCCAGAAGTTAGATCAGATGGCAAATTGGATTTGGTGCTAGGTCTTTCCCTTTAGGTTTTACCCCAACAATGTTTTCATTAGTTTCGCTCACTCTCGAAATCAAGCATTTTACAGCAGGTTGGAGCAGCCTGTATCTCAGCACAGAAATAAGGTAGGGAAGAATTCTAAGGATCATTTTGACTGCCTCCAGAAGTTAGATCAGATGGCAAATTGGATTTGGTGCTAGGTCTTTCCCTTTAGGTTTTACCCCAACAATGTTTTCATTAGTTTCGCTCACTCTCGAAATCAAGCATTTTACAGCAGGTTGGAGCAGCCTGTATCTCAGCACAGGAATAAGGTAGGGAAGAATTCTAAGGCTCATTTTGAGTGCCTCCAGAAGTTAGATCAGATGGCAAATTGGATTTGGTGCTAGGTCTTTCCCTTTAGGTTTTACCCCAACAATGTTTTCATTAGTTTCGCTCACTCTCGAAATCAAGCATTTTACAGCAGGTTGGAGCAGCCTGTATCTCAGCACAGGAATAAGGTAGGGAAGAATTCTAAGGCTCATTTTGACTGCCTCCAGAAGTTAGATCAGATGGCAAATTGGATTTGGTGCTAGGTCTTTCCCTTTAGGTTTTACCCCAACAATGTTTTCATTAGTTTGGCTCACTCTCGAAATCAAGCATTTTACAGCAGGTTGGAGCAGCCTGTATCTCAGCACAGGAATAAGGTAGGGAAGAATTCTAAGGCTCATTTTGACTGCCTCCAGAAGTTAGATCAGATGGCAAATTGGATTTGGTGCTAGGTCTTTCCCTTTAGGTTTTACCCCAACAATGTTTTCATTAGTTTCGCTCACTCTCGAAATCAAGCATTTTACAGCAGGTTGGAGCAGCCTGTATCTCAGCACAGGAATAAGGTAGGGAAGAATTCTAAGGATCATTTTGACTGCCTCCAGAAGTTAGATCAGATGGCAAATTGGATTTGGTGCTAGGTCTTTCCCTTTAGGTTTTACCCCAACAATGTTTTCATTAGTTTCGCTCACTCTCGAAATCAAGCATTTTACAGCAGGTTGGAGCAGCCTGTATCTCAGCACAGGAATAAGGTAGGGAAGAATTCTAAGGCTCATTTTGACTGCCTCCAGAAGTTAGATCAGATGGCAAATTGGATTTGGTGCTAGGTCTTTCCCTTTAGGTTTTACCCCAACAATGTTTTCATTAGTTTGGCTCACTCTCGAAATCAAGCATTTTACAGCAGGTTGGAGCAGCCTGTATCTCAGCACAGGAATAAGGTAGGGAAGAATTCTAAGGATCATTTTGACTGCCTCCAGAAGTTAGATCAGATGGCAAATTGGATTTGGTGCTAGGTCTTTCCCTTTAGGTTTTACCCCAACAATGTTTTCATTAGTTTCGCTCACTCTCGAAATCAAGCATTTTACAGCAGGTTGGAGCAGCCTGTATCTCAGCACAGGAATAAGGTAGGGAAGAATTCTAAGGATCATTTTGACTGCCTCCAGAAGTTAGATCAGATGGCAAATTGGATTTGGTGCTAGGTCTTTCCCTTTAGGTTTTACCCCAACAATGTTTTCATTAGTTTGGCTCACTCTCGAAATCAAGCATTTTACAGCAGGTTGGAGCAGCCTGTATCTCAGCACAGGAATAAGGTAGGGAAGAATTCTAAGGCTCATTTTGACTGCCTCCAGAAGTTAGATCAGATGGCAAATTGGATTTGGTGCTAGGTCTTTCCCTTTAGGTTTTACCCCAACAATGTTTTCATTAGTTTCGCTCACTCTCGAAATCAAGCATTTTACAGCAGGTTGGAGCAGCCTGTATCTCAGCACAGGAATAAGGTAGGGAAGAATTCTAAGGATCATTTTGACTGCCTCCAGAAGTTAGATCAGATGGCAAATTGGATTTGGTGCTAGGTCTTTCCCTTTAGGTTTTACCCCAACAATGTTTTCATTAGTTTCGCTCACTCTCGAAATCAAGCATTTTACAGCAGGTTGGAGCAGCCTGTATCTCAGCACAGGAATAAGGTAGGGAAGAATTCTAAGGCTCATTTTGACTGCCTCCAGAAGTTAGATCAGATGGCAAATTGGATTTGGTGCTAGGTCTTTCCCTTTAGGTTTTACCCCAACAATGTTTTCATTAGTTTCGCTCACTCTCGAAATCAAGCATTTTACAGCAGGTTGGAGCAGCCTGTATCTCAGCACAGGAATAAGGTAGGGAAGAATTCTAAGGCTCATTTTGACTGCCTCCAGAAGTTAGATCAGATGGCAAATTGGATTTGGTGGTAGGTCTTTCCCTTTAGGTTTTACCCCAACAATGTTTTCATTAGTTTCGCTCACTCTCGAAATCAAGCATTTTACAGCAGGTTGGAGCAGCCTGTATCTCAGCACAGGAATAAGGTAGGGAAGAATTCTAAGGCTCATTTTGACTGCCTCCAGAAGTTAGATCAGATGGCAAATTGGATTTGGTGCTAGGTCTTTCCCTTTAGGTTTTACCCCAACAATGTTTTCATTAGTTTCGCTCACTCTCGAAATCAAGCATTTTACAGCAGGTTGGAGCAGCCTGTATCTCAGCACAGGAATAAGGTAGGGAAGAATTCTAAGGCTCATTTTGACTGCCTCCAGAAGTTAGATCAGATGGCAAATTGGATTTGGTGCTAGGTCTTTCCCTTTAGGTTTTACCCCAACAATGTTTTCATTAGTTTCGCTCACTCTCGAAATCAAGCATTTTACAGCAGGTTGGAGCAGCCTGTATCTCAGCACAGGAATAAGGTAGGGAAGAATTCTAAGGCTCATTTTGACTGCCTCCAGAAGTTAGATCAGATGGCAAATTGGATTTGGTGCTAGGTCTTTCCCTTTAGGTTTTACCCCAACAATGTTTTCATTAGTTTCGCTCACTCTCGAAATCAAGCATTTTACAGCAGGTTGGAGCAGCCTGTATCTCAGCACAGGAATAAGGTAGGGAAGAATTCAAATGCTCATTTTGACTGCCTCCAGAAGTTAGATCAGATGGCAAATTGGATTTGGTGCTAGGTCTTTCCCTTTAGGTTTTACCCCAACAATGTTTTCATTAGTTTGGCTCACTCTCGAAATCAAGCATTTTACAGCAGGTTGGAGCAGCCTGTATCTCAGCACAGGAATAAGGTAGGGAAGAATTCTAAGGCTCATTTTGACTGCCTCCAGAAGTTAGATCAGATGGCAAATTGGATTTGGTGCTAGGTCTTTCCCTTTAGGTTTTACCCCAACAATGTTTTCATTAGTTTCGCTCACTCTCGAAATCAAGCATTTTACAGCAGGTTGGAGCAGCCTGTATCTCAGCACAGGAATAAGGTAGGGAAGAATTCTAAGGATCATTTTGACTGCCTCCAGAAGTTAGATCAGATGGCAAATTGGATTTGGTGCTAGGTCTTTCCCTTTAGGTTTTACCGCAACAATGTTTTCATTAGTTTCGCTCACTCTCGAAATCAAGCATTTTACAGCAGGTTGGAGCAGCCTGTATCTCAGCACAGGAATAAGGTAGGGAAGAATTCTAAGGATCATTTTGACTGCCTCCAGAAGTTAGATCAGATGGCAAATTGGATTTGGTGCTAGGTCTTTCCCTTTAGGTTTTACCCCAACAATGTTTTCATTAGTTTCGCTCACTCTCGAAATCAAGCATTTTACAGCAGGTTGGAGCAGCCTGTATCTCAGCACAGGAATAAGGTAGGGAAGAATTCTAAGGCTCATTTTGACTGCCTCCAGAAGTTAGATCAGATGGCAAATTGGATTTGGTGCTAGGTCTTTCCCTTTAGGTTTTACCCCAACAATGTTTTCATTAGTTTCGCTCACTCTCAAAATCAAGCATTTTACAGCAGGTTGGAGCAGCCTGTATCTCAGCACAGGAATAAGGTAGGGAAGAATTCTAAGGCTCATTTTGACTGCCTCCAGAAGTTAGATCAGATGGCAAATTGGATTTGGTGCTAGGTCTTTCCCTTTAGGTTTTACCCCAACAATGTTTTCATTAGTTTCGCTCACTCTCGAAATCAAGCATTTTACAGCAGGTTGGAGCAGCCTGTATCTCAGCACAGGAATAAGGTAGGGAAGAATTCTAAGGCTCATTTTGACTGCCTCCAGAAGTTAGATCAGATGGCAAATTGGATTTGGTGCTAGGTCTTTCCCTTTAGGTTTTACCCCAACAATGTTTTCATTAGTTTCGCTCACTCTCGAAATCAAGCATTTTACAGCAGGTTGGAGCAGCCTGTATCTCAGCACAGGAATAAGGTAGGGAAGAATTCTAAGGATCATTTTGACTGCCTCCAGAAGTTAGATCAGATGGCAAATTGGATTTGGTGCTAGGTCTTTCCCTTTAGGTTTTACCCCAACAATGTTTTCATTAGTTTCGCTCACTCTCGAAATCAAGCATTTTACAGCAGGTTGGAGCAGCCTGTATCTCAGCACAGGAATAAGGTAGGGAAGAATTCTAAGGCTCATTTTGACTGCCTCCAGAAGTTAGATCAGATGGCAAATTGGATTTGGTGCTAGGTCTTTCCCTTTAGGTTTTACCCCAACAATGTTTTCATTAGTTTCGCTCACTCTCGAAATCAAGCATTTTACAGCAGGTTGGAGCAGCCTGTATCTCAGCACAGGAATAAGGTAGGGAAGAATTCTAAGGCTCATTTTGACTGCCTCCAGAAGTTAGATCAGATGGCAAATTGGATTTGGTGCTAGGTCTTTCCCTTTAGGTTTTACCCCAACAATGTTTTCATTAGTTTCGCTCACTCTCGAAATCAAGCATTTTACAGCAGGTTGGAGCAGCCTGTATCTCAGCACAGGAATAAGGTAGGGAAGAATTCTAAGGATCATTTTGACTGCCTCCAGAAGTTAGATCAGATGGCAAATTGGATTTGGTGCTAGGTCTTTCCCTTTAGGTTTTACCCCAACAATGTTTTCATTAGTTTCGCTCACTCTCGAAATCAAGCATTTTACAGCAGGTTGGAGCAGCCTGTATCTCAGCACAGGAATAAGGTAGGGAAGAATTCTAAGGCTCATTTTGACTGCCTCCAGAAGTTAGATCAGATGGCAAATTGGATTTGGTGCTAGGCCTTTCCCTTTAGGTTTTACCCCAACAATGTTTTCATTAGTTTCGCTCACTCTCGAAATCAAGCATTTTACAGCAGGTTGGAGCAGCCTGTATCTCAGCACAGGAATAAGGTAGGGAAGAATTCTAAGGCTCATTTTGACTGCCTCCAGAAGTTAGATCAGATGGCAAATTGGATTTGGTGCTAGGTCTTTCCCTTTAGGTTTTACCCCAACAATGTTTTCATTAGTTTCGCTCACTCTCGAAATCAAGCATTTTACAGCAGGTTGGAGCAGCCTGTATCTCAGCACAGGAATAAGGTAGGGAAGAATTCTAAGGCTCATTTTGACTGCCTCCAGAAGTTAGATCAGATGGCAAATTGGATTTGGTGCTAGGTCTTTCCCTTTAGGTTTTACCCCAACAATGTTTTCATTAGTTTCGCTCACTCTCGAAATCAAGCATTTTACAGCAGGTTGGAGCAGCCTGTATCTCAGCACAGGAATAAGGTAGGGAAGAATTCTAAGGATCATTTTGACTGCCTCCAGAAGTTAGATCAGATGGCAAATTGGATTTGGTGCTAGGTCTTTCCCTTTAGGTTTTACCCCAACAATGTTTTCATTAGTTTGGCTCACTCTCGAAATCAAGCATTTTACAGCAGGTTGGAGCAGCCTGTATCTCAGCACAGGAATAAGGTAGGGAAGAATTCTAAGGCTCATTTTGACTGCCTCCAGAAGTTAGATCAGATGGCAAATTGGATTTGGTGCTAGGTCTTTCCCTTTAGGTTTTACCCCAACAATGTTTTCATTAGTTTCGCTCACTCTCGAAATCAAGCATTTTACAGCAGGTTGGAGCAGCCTGTATCTCAGCACAGGAATAAGGTAGGGAAGAATTCTAAGGATCATTTTGACTGCCTCCAGAAGTTAGATCAGATGGCAAATTGGATTTGGTGCTAGGTCTTTCCCTTTAGGTTTTACCCCAACAATGTTTTCATTAGTTTCGCTCACTCTCGAAATCAAGCATTTTACAGCAGGTTGGAGCAGCCTGTATCTCAGCACAGGAATAAGGTAGGGAAGAATTCTAAGGCTCATTTTGACTGCCTCCAGAAGTTAGATCAGATGGCAAATTGGATTTGGTGCTAGGCCTTTCCCTTTAGGTTTTACCCCAACAATGTTTTCATTAGTTTCGCTCACTCTCGAAATCAAGCATTTTACAGCAGGTTGGAGCAGCCTGTATCTCAGCACAGGAATAAGGTAGGGAAGAATTCTAAGGATCATTTTGACTGCCTCCAGAAGTTAGATCAGATGGCAAATTGGATTTGGTGCTAGGTCTTTCCCTTTAGGTTTTACCCCAACAATGTTTTCATTAGTTTCGCTCACTCTCGAAATCAAGCATTTTACAGCAGGTTGGAGCAGCCTGTATCTCAGCACAGGAATAAGGTAGGGAAGAATTCTAAGGCTCATTTTGACTGCCTCCAGAAGTTAGATCAGATGGCAAATTGGATTTGGTGCTAGGTCTTTCCCTTTAGGTTTTACCCCAACAATGTTTTCATTAGTTTCGCTCACTCTCGAAATCAAGCATTTTACAGCAGGTTGGAGCAGCCTGTATCTCAGCACAGGAATAAGGTAGGGAAGAATTCTAAGGCTCATTTTGACTGCCTCCAGAAGTTAGATCAGATGGCAAATTGGATTTGGTGCTAGGTCTTTCCCTTTAGGTTTTTACCCCAACAATGTTTTCATTAGTTTCGCTCACTCTCGAAATCAAGCATTTTACAGCAGGTTGGAGCAGCCTGTATCTCAGCACAGGAATAAGGTAGGGAAGAATTCTAAGGATCATTTTGACTGCCTCCAGAAGTTAGATCAGATGGCAAATTGGATTTGGTGCTAGGTCTTTCCCTTTAGGTTTTACCCCAACAATGTTTTCATTAGTTTGGCTCACTCTCGAAATCAAGCATTTTACAGCAGGTTGGAGCAGCCTGTATCTCAGCACAGGAATAAGGTAGGGAAGAATTCTAAGGCTCATTTTGACTGCCTCCAGAAGTTAGATCAGATGGCAAATTGGATTTGGTGCTAGGTCTTTCCCTTTAGGTTTTACCCCAACAATGTTTTCATTAGTTTCGCTCACTCTCGAAATCAAGCATTTTACAGCAGGTTGGAGCAGCCTGTATCTCAGCACAGGAATAAGGTAGGGAAGAATTCTAAGGATCATTTTGACTGCCTCCAGAAGTTAGATCAGATGGCAAATTGGATTTGGTGCTAGGTCTTTCCCTTTAGGTTTTACCCCAACAATGTTTTCATTAGTTTCGCTCACTCTCGAAATCAAGCATTTTACAGCAGGTTGGAGCAGCCTGTATCTCAGCACAGGAATAAGGTAGGGAAGAATTCTAAGGATCATTTTGACTGCCTCCAGAAGTTAGATCAGATGGCAAATTGGATTTGGTGCTAGGTCTTTCCCTTTAGGTTTTACCCCAACAATGTTTTCATTAGTTTCGCTCACTCTCGAAATCAAGCATTTTACAGCAGGTTGGAGCAGCCTGTATCTCAGCACAGGAATAAGGTAGGGAAGAATTCTAAGGATCATTTTGACTGCCTCCAGAAGTTAGATCAGATGGCAAATTGGATTTGGTGCTAGGCCTTTCCCTTTAGGTTTTACCCCAACAATGTTTTCATTAGTTTCGCTCACTCTCGAAATCAAGCATTTTACAGCAGGTTGGAGCAGCCTGTATCTCAGCACAGGAATAAGGTAGGGAAGAATTCTAAGGCTCATTTTGACTGCCTCCAGAAGTTAGATCAGATGGCAAATTGGATTTGGTGCTAGGTCTTTCCCTTTAGGTTTTACCCCAACAATGTTTTCATTAGTTTCGCTCACTCTCGAAATCAAGCATTTTACAGCAGGTTGGAGCAGCCTGTATCTCAGCACAGGAATAAGGTAGGGAAGAATTCTAAGGATCATTTTGACTGCCTCCAGAAGTTAGATCAGATGGCAAATTGGATTTGGTGCTAGGTCTTTCCCTTTAGGTTTTACCCCAACAATGTTTTCATTAGTTTCGCTCACTCTCGAAATCAAGCATTTTACAGCAGGTTGGAGCAGCCTGTATCTCAGCACAGGAATAAGGTAGGGAAGAATTCTAAGGCTCATTTTGACTGCCTCCAGAAGTTAGATCAGATGGCAAATTGGATTTGGTGCTAGGTCTTTCCCTTTAGGTTTTACCCCAACAATGTTTTCATTAGTTTCGCTCACTCTCGAAATCAAGCATTTTACAGCAGGTTGGAGCAGCCTGTATCTCAGCACAGGAATAAGGTAGGGAAGAATTCTAAGGATCATTTTGACTGCCTCCAGAAGTTAGATCAGATGGCAAATTGGATTTGGTGCTAGGTCTTTCCCTTTAGGTTTTACCCCAACAATGTTTTCATTAGTTTCGCTCACTCTCGAAATCAAGCATTTTACAGCAGGTTGGAGCAGCCTGTATCTCAGCACAGGAATAAGGTAGGGAAGAATTCTAAGGCTCATTTTGACTGCCTCCAGAAGTTAGATCAGATGGC